>NW_008603801.1:5066-22057 GCF_000691845.1 Merops nubicus | reverse complement strand
GTCAGCGGCCGGGGTTCCCCGGAGCGCCGTGCTCCGGTGTTCAGCCCGCGTACCGCGCCGAGCCCCCGCCGCTGACGTCGTTTGTTTTCCCAGGCTCGAGATCGGCGACGCTGACTTCGTTGCGCTCTGCGATGCGCTGAAAGTGCCGGAGAGCGTGAGGGAGAGAGCGTGGAAGACCTACGAGAGCCTGTCGGCTGCGGATGGGGCTCTGGTGAGTACCCGCTGCCTGTAACTCGGAGCTCTGCTGCGGCGCCTCTGCTGCGCCCGGGCTGAGATAATTTGGCTGTAACTTTGCTGGGCCGAGGGCCAAGTGTCTCCCCACCGAGCCTTGTGCACTGGGACTCTGCTGGTTCCCAGCACGGGTAGACTCGAGTTGGGTGTTGCCATGTGCATGCCTGTACAGCCTGATACCTGTATGTTTTTCAGTAAAGGTATGGATCTAAGAATTATTTTAACAAATGACTTTAGCAAACAACACCGTGTGATCAGCTAATTCTTCAAACCACAAGTTATTCCAGATATGTCTGAGTCAGCTTTATATGGGTCACCTTATTGTGTGTTTCTGTGTCTTTCTTCCTGATGCATCCTTTTTTATGAGCCTGCAGAGCAGGGTCTGGAGAAGACTGCTGCAGAGAAAGGGGTGTTTGTAGGCTGAACTTTTTTCCTGCTGCAAGATGTTAATCTGTGTGTAGTTACCATTGAGGTATTTCCGTTCAAGGCTCGTCACTGGGCATGTGTAAACAGATGAAAATGTGGTGCCCTTTCCTGATTTTTCCCTCCTGCTTCTTCTCAGTATGTTACTGCTGACTAAGGGAAATCTAAAATATGATTAAATCATAACCAAAGCTTTGTTATACAGCCCTGGTTCAATTTAAAATCCCTAGCTGGGGTGTTATTCCCACTGTGTGGGCTAGCATCCATCTGTTTGCTGTGACTTCTTACTCTGCAGTTTGAGCTGAGCTCCCACAGCTCTGCTCTCACTAGTAATACCTTGTTGTCTGTGGTTTTCAAACACCAGTATGGGTGTGCCAGCTCTGGATGCATTTGAGCTTCACTGTACAACACAGTAACAGTGTGGAAGTGAGACTGTGCAGCTCTTTCAGTAACAGGCACAGTTTCTGGCCCTGGGGGTTCCCAGGAAGCAGGTCCTTGGGCATGGTTGTTCTCCTTCATGTGAACTGAAACAGTCAGTTCTACTGAGTGGGGAAAAACAAAGCAGGTTTTAGTGGAATTCTGCAAATTCCACATTTTCTTTTCACTGATCATTACGTATCAGTGGCCAGAGACAAGGCACTGGCAGCTTTTTGGGCATCTGAAGGTGACTCCCTTCACCTTTTCAGAAGAGAGCGGTGACTAGATCTTCATTATGGTGTATAGCTGATGTCCTGAGGGGACTCTCCAGGAGCTGTCCTGCAGGCATCAGCTGTGCACATTTTCACTGATGTGGTTCAGCTTTATTTTATTGACTTGTTCAGTTCTGAACTGGAACAGAAGCTGCTTATGTAGCAGCTTTCTGTTCTCAGGCATATGGGGAAATAGCAGGACACCAGCTGGGACAAATATCTACCAGAACACTTCTGTTTAACCCTGTAGTAGGTTTGACTTCAAGCTGAAGTCCTCAGACCACTGATGGACATCTCAAGCAGTTTGCAGACCATAAAGACTTGAAACCTTCACTTTCTCTGGCACACTGGCCTTGTTCTTTGTGTTTGATCTCAGACTTGTGGCTGCCAAGCCTCTGAGGATGTGGAGGAGACATGTAATGCTAACTAGGAAGTGGTGTGGCCCAGACATAAGGTACTGTGGTAACTGGCAGAGGTTCAGGGTGTAAATGTGGGCTTGGACCCTGTCTGAGCACCTGCTGTATCCTTGCTCAGTGAATATTTAGTAACTCAGTGGAAACATCTCTGAGTACTGTCCTTTTTGGGCCACTTAGGGTCCATGGAAACGTGTGCAAAGAAACCCTGCAAACAAGGCATATGCACCTTACAAGTACAAAGCAGTTATTTTTTGGCACACAGATGGCTGGTAGGATGTAGTGACCTGTCAGCCTGAGTGTCCCTGCACTTCACTGAGACCCCTGAAGAGCCTTTGCTGGCAGGGCAGGTGTCAGTCAGGAGGAGAAGGGTGTTGGTGTCTGCTGTGCCCTGGAATGAGTCCTCTGAGCCAACACCTGCTGAAGGCACCAGCACCCCCAAAACTGGCTGGCTCCTTGCTTTTCTCCTTCAGGATGTCACAAGTTTCCACACTGATACCTTCTGCTTTTCAGTCTGAGCTACTGATGATCTTATTTCTCTCTGAAGTTTTACATTCCTTATTTTGCATAGCTCTGCACTGTAGATTTCCTTACTGTGCTCTCAACTTCCCTGTTTCTGCAGCAATTTGAGTGAAGGATACATGCTGGCTCCAGAACTGTTGCACTGAATCAGCACTGCTGGGGTGTGGTGTCAAGGGAGGTACCTGATGCATGGTCAGGAAAATGTTCTGGTTTTAAATTTTCTATATCTGCTGAATTCTCACACAAGTTTATTGTAAACATGGAAATATAAATACAAATAACAGCTTTTACATTAGTGCCATACAAAGACTTTTGCTCTTTCTAGAATTCATCTGATTTACCAAACCAAGCTACCTAGGTAAACAAAATGTTCATTTGAGGGTTTAGTCTTAATTTCAAATCTTTTGCACACTGACAGTTGTTGGCTTGATAATTGGCTCTGGTGCTTGCTTCTCCTGTACTCTTAATTTTTTGTAACTGTCCTTAAATCTGTGTTATAAATCAATAGTGCCTGTAGACTCTAGATGGAGTAAATAGTTTTAGTGGAATTCCTACTGCACTTTGGTGAGCAGTATGTGGTTATTGGTGTAAGAAAGATTAGGAAAGGTCCAGGAAGCCATGCTAGAACTGTTAAGAAAAAAAAACTTCAGGGCATTTTTGTTCTGCTGCTGTTTGCTTTGGTGAAGGCCAACAAAATGAGCATCTAAAGTAGAATGTGGGGTGATGTGAGTAGGGAGGAGAAACCTGAGTGAATTATAGCTCAATATATTGGAAAGAACAGATGTGAGGAACAGATGAAATGGTGATTCCCTGGTTGGTTTTATCAAATATCTGTCTAGCCTGCTATTAAAAAACTTTGATGGAAGATTTGCACTCTGCATAGTTAGTCCTTTCTAGCTGAACTTTCTTTGCCCATGATTTTGTACTGCACCAGTCTGTTTCTGTGTTATACTTCAAGCCAGTTGTGATTATTCTGTACCTCATGGATGTGAGAATGTATTATTGCTGCATTTGGGTTTTTTTCCCCCCTCACAAAGCCTGTAGCATCTGCAGGTATTTTTGTCATCATTCCTTGTTTCTAAATTATAATCTTACATTCTGAAATCCTCTCTGACTGGTGACTTACATGAGTATGAAGATGCTACAGAGCACTTGGTTTGCACAAGAGTTCAACTATGTTCTTGGTGGAGAAAGATGAATTGTAGTTTAAGTGGAGGAATGAAACAAGGAGTTTTTAAATGTTGCAAGGTTGCTCTGTATAGACCAAAAGTTAGTGGTTGGCAGGTCAAATGCTTCAAATCTGTAAAATTTCACTTTAAATTATATTTGTTCCTTTTGATTGTAGTTTCTTATGAAAAAGAAAATACTGTAGTTGGTAAACTACCTTGTCCTCATGTCAGAAGACATGCAGAGGTTTCTTGCTTTTGGCAAAAGCATGAAGCACATGGGAGCTAATAAAATCTTTCCTGTCTAGAGCTTTGTCTCTTATATAACTGCAGCTAAACTGAACCTGGATCCACCAAAGCTTTGGATGGATGAGCAGAATCGTGGCTGTTGTAGGGTCAAAACAAAAAGCTCAAAAGAGCTACTGAAAGTTGCCAAGTGGCCTCTTGCTGGTGATAGTATTTTAGCAGCAGAGATATTGCATGTATATGTTGTGCCCCTGTTCTTTGAAAGCATAGCTGTCAGTTCTGTTAATTCTGATCAGTTTTCTATTGTGGATGCTTCTTGGTTCTTTTTCCCTGCCATCTTCCTCCCCTCTTATCACGAATGTACCTGGGAGTGTTTCTTGTATCATCTAGCTAGTTCTCTATCCTAATTAGGATGTGGTGGCTGAGATTTTAGCCAATAATTCCACATCTTCCCCTTCAGAAACCAGGGTTTTGGGATTCGCAGTGTGGAATCCTAGATCCCATTTGATTCCAGTACCCATCTGTGTTTGCATATTTCTCACGTCCATTTCTCTTGACCTCCTTTTACACAACATCCTTTGAAGTTTCTATTCCTGGGTCCCTTTGGTTGCCTGTCATCAAAACTGTGAGTGGTGCTGGCAGAATAATAAACAGCTCTAGCTGCAGACTAGGACTGAGACTTCCTGTGACTGTCTCCTTGTGACTGGTTCAGCACTGCAGAACCTCTTAAGGTGGAGAAGAGAAGTTATTTCTGTTAGTGCCTTGAACACCTTGCAACATTTGGAGAGAAAAGAGGCAAAAAACCCATTTCACAATGGTTCTGTTTGAGTATTTTTGAGCTTATGGCTCCTCCAGGTTGTTTTCACTAGATTTAGGCAAACTGATGATCTACTAAAAATCAATTAAAGAATAAGAAGTCCAGAATGAGAATTAAGTATTTTGAAAAATTTTGTAAGAGTTTTAGATCTTTTCCTACAGAAAACTTTTGAATTTGTCTTGTATCTATTCCCATGCCCTCAAGATGACTTTTCATCTCAGATGTGTCATCTGGCTTTGGCTCTAAACAAACTGTTAATTTATGTCATAGGATTGGCTCCCCTGGAGTTGCAACACTGCCCCAATAGTTGAATGGAGTGATGCTGCTGCATTTTTGTTCAGCACTCAGCTTTAACTCATTCTTGTAGGAAAGACCTTGAAAAATGTCTGTGAGCTTTGGGAGGAGGAAGGTTTATGAGGAGGAGAATACTCAGAAGTCTGATGTGACCTCTCTGTATCCTGTCACCCCTTCTACCCTGTGGTGTTTGTAAATAAAATGCATAAAATATGTAATTACTAAAGTCCTCATGCATGGGTGTGGGCAGATAGTCTTATTTTTGGAGGAAACTGCAGTTTACCTACATCTTTGGGTATTTTAACCAGCATTAGCTGGTGGGGTAGTTGCAGGCCACTGTTCTTTGATGTTTTCCTCTCCTTCTTCACACAGTTGGTGTTGAGGTGGGTGTGCTCAGGTGCTGCTCACCTTTTTTTTGCTATTAGAAAAAAAATCATAGTGTATTTCTTTTCTGTGTGTTGTATTTTGGGTTCTGTCTAATGTTTTTTGTTAGGCTAGCAGTCGTCCAACATCTGTCTGGTTGAGGAGAAGGTGCCCAAAGCATCTTGCAACACCAGGAATAGATGTGATGGGTGTCTTGATATTAGAGTTTGACTCACTGCAGTGGTTTGAATCTTGGGGATTGAGAGGCTGCTTCTGAAGCTGCCATCTTCTTTAATGGTAGAAATGAATGAGTTGTTACCCTCAGTCATACTGGATAAGGATTTTAAAGGTTGTTTCTGCCAAACCAGACCTCACTCTTACCAAATATACCATTGCTGTAGCCTTCCAAGCATTCATCCTTTTGGAGTGGAGCTAAGCTGCCTGGGATTGGCAGCTTGTTTGGATAGGCAGCAAATCTGGATCATTTTCACCACTTTAGGAAGTGGTCTTGCCTCCCTATGTGAGGTTTTATTTACAGAACAACATCATGGTCTGAGTTTGCCAGACCATGAAGTGAAGAGAACTTATTTATTAAACAAGGTCAGCTGTGGTGTCCTTGGTGAGTACTCATCCTTCTTAAACAAAGAGATAGTGACTATTTGGTATTAATATCCCTCTCTTTATGTATCATCAAATGCATCTCAGTCTGTTAATAGCTTCTTTCAAACTAATTTCCTGTTGTAGGAGGTGTCATGACTCACAGAAATGCTCAAATAGGAATGCAAGAGGAAGGTAGTAACTGAAAGAATGGACAGTTGCCATGGTGTTGAAGGTGGCTGGGTACTTTAGCATTCAAGCCTGGACTAAAACTCTTCTGAACTGTACAGACCAGTGAAACATTTCATTTGGAGGAGGCCCCAGGCAGTCTTCATGGATGTATGAAGACTGGTCCAAGAAAGAAGCAGAGCAGTTGCAGTAAGCCCCATGTTTCCTTGTTGGCAGTGTTAGTGAACTTGTTGCTGAAATGATTGTTGACAGCATTTTTGGGCACAGCAGGTGATGTGTCATGGTTACTCTGTGGAGTAAGTGAGGACACGAATGGGTGCTGAGGATGCAGAGCCTTTTGGGGGTAGTTTTGGAAGACCACAGAAGATGGAGGGAGCCAGGCCAGGATCAGTCTTATTCCTGTTGCCTTTTGAGAGTGTTTTCTAGAAGGAGCTGGGCTGGGAGGCAGCTAGCTGGAGCAACTGGGGAAAGGATAAAAAATAGGCCAAGGAGTGGGCTAAAACTAGGCAGTGGAGAAGAGAGAGTGTTTTCTAGAAGGAGCTGGGCTGGGAGGCAGCTAGCTGGAGCAACTGGGGAAAGGATAAAAGAAGTAGGCCAAGGAGTGGGCTAAAACTAGGAGAAGAGCAGGAGTTTGGTATTTCAGCTCACTGGCTCCAGGGTTCTCTTTCACCTCTGTCCTCTAACAGATCCAACCTAGAGGTGCTGAGAGATGGGCTCAATTATCACTCCTTTCCTGAAGCAACTGCAGGCCTGGGTGGCACTGAAGATTTATTTACAAGGATGCCAGATGCTCAAAGAGTATTTTATGAGTCTGGTGTTTTAGGACTCTTGCAGAATTGTACATACCCACACCTTCTTTGTCTTCAAGATACCACAGGTTTTAGAAACAAGGCTATACCTGCTGAAGTGTTTTTTTATTCTATGCTTCTGCAAAATGTTGCTCTTGAGAGGTGTTTTGCTGAGGTGCTGTGTTGGTGGAAGACAAGTGGAATCACCTCCATGTGGATGGCATGTCTGTCAAAAATTGACCTTGGACTTTAGGAGTAAGGGTTGAAGTGCCTGGTCTTTCATCTGTAATGTGAAATGTGTAAAGGTTTTCACCCATTAAATAATTGGCTACCATTAGTCATGTGTTTGATTAGAGAGAGTTTTGTTTTACCATTTCTAATCTAGTTTGGATAAATTAATGCTGTCCATGTGTTGCCTGCTTCTACTGCACAATAAAAACTTTTCTCTTTTTCCAAAAGGCTTCCAATAAAAAGAAAAAAGAAACCTGGGGAGTCTGTATCTTTATTGCAGCAGTTGATCTGGATGAAATGACATTCACTTTCACAGAACTCCTGAAAAGTATAAGGATAAGGTAAGTGAATTTAGATTGGTGAATTTAGATTTCAACAATTAACTAGTCAACGTTTCTATAAAGAGAATGTTTCTAAACCCTTGTGAATCTTTGTGCATATCAGGCTTATTGATTTTAAAGTGAAGGTTACTTCTGGGAATTCTGAATATTTGGGTAAACTAGGAGACTTGTACCATATCTTAGTTGAATTATAAGATATATAGTTACATATTGTATATATACTAGTTATATCTAGCTCTCTATATATTAGTTATATAGATGGTTAGATATATTCTCTAAGCTCATGACACAGTAATGAAGAGATTAGGGCAGTATCTGCTTTTTAAGGTAAATTTAGTAGTAGGCATACCTTGTGTTAGGCTCATCTAAAGGCAGAGTTCCAGTGCCATGTGCCTGAAGGGTGCTGTGCATCCAGAGCTTGTGCAGGGGCAGAGCCTTCCAGGGCAGGAGGATAACACTGAACACTGGGCACACCATGGTGGTAGCCCCAGACTTGGGCCAGAAGATCCTTTCCCTGGAAATCATCTGTTGTGATTAGGCTTCTCCATGCCTCTTCCACCTTGCATTGTCTCCCAGAGCAGTGGTCATGTCCTGTGTATTGACTTAATCTCTTCAGTCTTGACTGACCTGGAGCCATGTGGATGAAATCTCATTGCATTTGTGCAGCAATGTTCAGTCTGTTCCTCCCAAATCCAGACCAGCTTGTGCTGCAGACTGAAAGAGGCTTTATCCCTTAGGCTTTCAAAGAGTCTGCTCATGTTGCTTTTAGCAGTCCTCAATTGCTTGTTAGCCCTGGGCTTTTTGTCAGCTAAGAAGTCAAACAGGCAGAGACTTCTACCAGTTATCATATCCTCAAGAGACACAGAAATAGATGGAAGGATTTCTCATTCCATAAAATGAATCACTAAACTAACTTCTGACTGGTTTTATGTTCTATTTTTTTAATCTTACAAAGATAAAAAAAGTTTCTCTGAATGCTAAATTCTGATAATGGGTCAAAATATGTTTAATATGGTTGAAATAGTGGAATATAATGGATTGCTGAAAATTAATGAGGAGGCTGTCTGCTTATTTTGGTTCTAAACCTAATATTATGCTTTTTTGATGGCCATAACATTACATGGGTGAGTAGGGAAAACTTTGATCCCTGATAGATTTCCCAAAGGTGGGGATGTCCTTGCCCCTGGGACTGGTTGCAAGACTCCATATAATTGGATGCATTCATCTCTGTTTTCATTCCTAGGTCTCTCCTTAGCATGGATGGAGCCAAGGTTCATGTTCTTAGAGTAGCAACAACATTTCTAAAGTAGAACTTTTAGGTAGGACAGAAGAGTTGGGATGTCTGTGTTGGATGTTTGTGGCTTTACTAGCAGAGCTTATTTGCTTTTTTTAAGAGCTCTTTCAAAATCCTCACTCTCAGAATTACAATAATCTGTCTTTTCTCTTTTTTTTTCCTCAGTGTATGCACATTTTTTCAGTTTCTGAAAGAGGTGGATGTTAACATGGACACTGTAAGCACTAAAGTTGATAGCACTGTATCAAGGCTGAAGAAGAAATATGATGTCTTATTTGCACTATACCACAAGTTTGAAAGGTAGTACATGTTTTTCATTTTGAAATTATGAATTCTTTGTGGCTGTCAACCCTTAAGTATTTAGATTTTTCAAACTGTGCATTAGAAGAGCCCATTTAAACACTGTGCTAATATTTACAGAACAGGGAAGTGGAACTGTTTACATGTACTGAATAAACACATCTTACATTTTACTGCCTAAGTATTACAATGATTTGTTAAACAATCCCTTTGTGCAGTATAAACAATAGTAAGGGTAGCATGACAAGTGGTTGCCAGTCCCTTCATTAAACTTGTTAGATATGAAGAGGATTATTTTACTACCTAGTATTATTTTTTTGCTTAATGGACATTTAATCTTTCTATTTCTACCTTCCTACCCCTCCCCAAAGACTGATCCAAGAGTTTCTTTCTAAGGAGATTTGGAAGTAAAAAAAACCCTAGTATGTGGTAGGATAGATGCATATGGGCAAGGTGTGATAGCCTCTGAAGCAATTTTTAATAGGTCTGTGAAGTTCTCATTAAACATTGAAGCAACATTCCATGCTGCTTGTATGGATACCATTGCTCCAGAATGCTCTGGTATTTTTCATCTACAGGACTTAAGCCACTAACATTTTACCTCTCAAACCACAAAAAAACTCAAATATGCCTTAAATGACCTTTGAAAAGGGAGGTAGCAGCTCACCTCTTGGTAGTTTATAGAGTCAAGGCATAAATGTGATAAACTTTCTTTTGATAGCCCAATCAATCACACTGAACATTATCCTGGGTTTATAGTTGCTGTAAAGCTATAAAGTTCTCTGAAAGTTGTAAATATTTTGGTTCCAGTAATTGAAAGTCTTCTGGGCTATAAAAGTGTCACTGCAGATTCACACAGGCATGTTTTTGGTTTTTGTCCTCTGACTTCTTCACTTGCTTTTTTGAAAATTTCAGTAACAATTTTTTTTCCAGCAGGATTTGAAAGGTCTTTTTCTTTCCTCTTGTTTTTGAATAAACTGAATTTATTTCTTGAACTGACAAGTACCTGGAATGATTAGGAAGCAGCATTACACCATAAGGCTTGCAGTGACACTGGAGAAATAGTAAAAGTCTAAAATTCACTTTTATAGAGTGTTGTGCACAGCTGCAGCACATCCTTGGCTGGTTTTTACAAGCCACTGAGTAACAGTGTACATACAAATCTTATCTTTCTGGAAGAAAATGGTGACAAATTTTATTACATCAAATTAAAAATAAGTTTTGCTGTTTAAGCTTTGACATAATCACACAAGCAACAGCATGATTTCAGCTCTGGCAGGGCTGTAGTTGGTCTGTTGTTAATCTGTTCTCCAAGAGGCAGCATTTTTTTAAGGTTAGAATGATGTGTTGTGAACTGGCATGGTTTTTACTACATTGAACTCAAAGTTATTCCAGAATTTGCTTTCAGAAAAGTGTTAATAAGAATTTATTTTTGTTTTCTAGGACTTGTGGCCTTATTTATGTGGAACAACCTAGTAGTGAGTAAGTTTGACTTTCCTAGATTGCATTTGTCAAGGTCAGATGCAAAACATGTCAGCATTTTATCTTTTAACCTATTAGGGTTGGCCTAAGTCATAGTATGTCATGTGTTTCATGTAGTTTTAGTGGGTACTCCCAAATTGTTCATGCTGTGACTACAGGGTGGAGGATTTGTCAAGGGCATGAGAGAAAATAACAGTTAAGAGAATTACCTACATTCACTTTCTTTCCCAAGGATGAAGGGCTTTGACAGAGCCTTATTTTTTTCATCTGTGTAGTTATAATCATGTAGGGAATAGAATGAGATCATTAATAGGCTTAATGATACAGGAAATGTTGCATGTTGTCTTGAGTTGTTCCATAGACTGAAGCATGTTTTCAGAAATTACAGCTTAAATTATTACAGAGCTCTTAATGAGAAGTCTTCATTTTCCTGCCTCTACAGGATTTCTGCTGAACTCAGTTCTGTATTAGCCCCAAAAAATTACTGGATTACTTTTTTGCTGGCAAAAGGTGAGTTTTGGTTAAAAGACAGTTATTTTTATGAACACTATTGAAGTGAGTTTATGGATTAGATTTACCTGTCCAGTATGAGACTACAACCCTATTAAATATACACATAGTGCAGGCCCAGAATGTTTTGATGCATGGCTTTTGTAACTATCCAGTAATATTTCTTTTTATGCAATTTGGCTGTTCTTTTCATTGCTATTACTTCCTGTATGTAAATACAGGATATTTATTTTTAAGCTTTCTAAGATTTTTGTACTTTAAAGGGTGGTATTCTGTATTTGAGTCTATTCTGATTTTTAAAAACAGGCTTGTATTTAAAATAAATAAAATAAATTTAATAAGCTATTATTATAAGATAATAAATAAAGCTGAGAATACAGTGTATTAGCACATTTTGAATTTCTCTTCATGGTATTGTAGCAACTCCTGCTTTCTGAATATTTTGCAGCTTTTGCAAAGCTGGTGTAAGACCACAGATAAGAAAGTAAGGAAGCATGGCAGAGAAATAAGAGGTGCATGTAGGTAAAATTGCCTACACAGTTACTCCACTATAGTAAAATGACAAAAAAAATATGAAGGAGCACTGAGAGGTAGGAATTTTGTGCACAGTGAGTTTATATGTATGCTGTCTCTAAAGCAAGAAACCTTCAGAACCATGATTTTGAAAATCAATAGCCTTTAAAGAACACTGGCATCCTTCATGATGCTTTTTTAAATTCTAATTGTAGTAATTTATGAAACAAACTTCAAAATCTTTATTTTTTTTTCAGAATTATTTTGAAAATGAAGTCAAAACACCTCACAAAGGTTTTCTTTACCTTTTACCTTTAAATGTTTGCAGGTAAAGTGTTGCAAGTGGAAGATGACCTGGTGATTTCCTTCCAGTTGTTGCTGTGTGTCTTAGATTATTTTATCAAACTGTCACCTCCTGCTATGCTCAAGGAACCATACAGTAAGGGTTTTAGGTTTTTTTTGTTCACTTAAGTAGAAAGTAAATGGATTCACATTTCTATTACAGTCATGTTAACATTCATAATTAACATAAAACTTCTTAAGCATATTAAAATGGATTTTTTTTTTTTTAGTATTGTAGTTCAATTTAGATTATGGTGAACTTTAATTAAATTATCTGAATGTGGCAGTGTATTTAATGATTTTTTTTTTTCCTATTCCTACTACCCATCTGCTGTGTCCTCTGCCCATAGAAGTTTCCAGGGGCTTGGTAAAACAGCAGTTGGTAAAGGGATACAGGTTCTGGGTGGCTGATGACTGAGTACTGTTATTTAGGTTTGCTTTGAGTTACAAAAGGAAAAGATGGTGCTGTGACTCTTATTTCATTGACATACAACAGTATGATGACAACAGAAATGTAGAAGATATTGGACTACATAGATGTTTAAAAGAAATATGTGGTGGATAGAAAACCTAACTGCAGTGGTAGATTGAAATAAAAAGGTGGAGATAAAATGTAGATAGCTTTGCTTTAATTACATCCCCTTTGTTATTGGCAAGTGTCTCTATTTCAAGTAAAAGTATAATGAGTCTTTGCTACAGAGACTTCTGTTCAGCAGTCACCTTTTGTACTTTCAGTTCTTAGACCCAAAACCTAGAAAACCTCACTAAAAAGGCTGAGAGAGTAAGCATTATTTCTTTGTTTCACAACTAAATATCCACTTGGGTTAAAATGTCATGGAATAGATGGTGTATTTGCTGCAATAGTCACAAAATTCTGTTTTGGAGGATATTTGACCTAGTAATTGGTGCAGGTAAGAACAAATAACTTTGCTGATATTCTCATGCCAGTACAAATAAAGGGTGAGAGAGGATGGGCTTGTGACAAGCAAACCTCTGGCCTCATCCAGTACCATTTTGAATTTAAATTTGTCCTTCATAATAGGACAGACATCTGCTACTGCTTATTTCAGATAAGAAATAAGAACACTGAGTTACCTGAATTTAAACTGTGTTCACTTTGTTTTTTCTCTATGAAAACCAGGAATTCATCATTAGAGAAACAGTTTGATTCTTGCATTGTCTCTTAAAAGAAATGCTGCCACTTCAGGCTAAATTGCAAACATGGGTTTTGCTGTCCTAAGTGTGAAGTGTTGGATTTGTCACTTGGAGCTGCGTGCAGGTGTTGTGTCAGCTGTCAAACAGTGCTTCATTCTTGCAGCAAATAACAGGGTTTTGTTCAAATCCTCGTGACCAAGAGGCCTCACGTCGTGCTAAATGGTGTCAGGCTTTATGGGCTGAATACAGCTGAGGGGATTAAGATGCAGCAGTGGAGTTTGTCAGATTTTCTCAGAACAGTTATCAAATAAATGAAATTAGAGATGAGAACAGCGTGCTGATTAGAGTGTCAGTTTTAAACCAACAGTTAATGATATTAACATCTGTTATTAATACAACTCACACATTGCAAGCTGACAATATTGAAGCCATCTGCTTTGAGGCAAAAAGAAACAACATTTCTTTGAACAAAATGAAATGTTTTTGCCTCACTGAATTCATTTTTTTGGATAGCTTTTTGAAGGTTAACTTGTTTGTTCCTACCTGTTTGTGTGTGGGTATTTGGGGAAAGGAGCAATTCCCTGCAGCACCATATTCTGGGTTCCCCCCAGCACTTGTGCTCTTACTTTTTGTGTACAATAGCTTTTTAAAAGCAAAATGTCCAAATATTGATACAGGAATTTAAAAATTAGTTTTCTTGTTGTATATATTTCCTGTTATGATGGTTTTTCACCCAGCCGAAGAGATGAAAAGGGAAATATTTAAGAAGAGGACCTGAAAAATCATATAAAAAAAATTAAATGTCTTTACACTTAAAAATTTAAATGCCTTTAGGCTTAAAAATTTAAACTTTTTCTTAAGATTACTCTAACCTTATGGTGGTTCTGACTATCTTTCCAGAGTCTGCTGTTTCTGCAGTGACTGTTAATGGTTCAGCTCGAACTCCAAGAAGAGGTCAGAACAGGAATACACGTACTTCAAAGCAAACTGATGCTGAGACAAAAGTCATTGAAATCCTTTGTAAAGAGCATGATTGTAATTTAGATGAGGTAATGCCTGTGTTTTAAAGTTTATTCCATCTTGCTGCTAAACCTCAACAGGAATATGCTTTTATTTAAATGGATTTTAAAAAAATTTCACTAGTTGTGCTTGCTGAACTATTCCCTCAAGTTCAGTAATGAAAGTATTCTACCTTTCTGTGTTTTCTCTAGTAGGTGGTTTAAAAAAAAACCCAAACAAATTGAAGCCCTTTGGTATGGGTGATAACTTCCCCAGGGAAACTGAGCTGTGAAAGAATCCAATATAAGGTTATATGCTGATCACAGCATGTAGTGTGTGGACACAAGGCTGTTGTGATGGAGCTGCGTCCCACGAGGAGAAAATGTACCCAACAAGCACATTGCTTCTGTGTGGGGTCTTAAAAGACCCTGTTCCTCTTTTCCTTTGCTGATAGAGCTATTCCTGTCTAAAAAGGACTGATGTTTTTTATTGAATATCTAAGCAGATGATGGAAGTAGAAATACATGAGGGCTGGGAAGAGTGCAGTTCTTTCCCAATTCATTAATTTCCTTTTCCAGCAATGGACTAAGTGCTGAATGCTTAGATATCAATACATTTTAGTAGTTATATAAAATGTTTCAGTTGTCAATAATTGAAAATTAAACACCATGCATTACAGAATTACATGTCTGCCTCTGTATATTGCTAATGTGATTTTTTTTTCTTTTATTTAGGTCAAAAATCTGTATTTCACAAGCTTTATTCCTTTCTTGAATTCGATTGGTATTGTAGCTTCAAATGGACTACCAGAGGTAATTTAAGACAGTTCAACAACAGTGATTTGTTTCATGCTAAATTACTCAAGATTCTCTTTACACATTGATGAAGTTCTAATAGGTTGCTCTGAAATTGTCTAGATTTTTTTCTTTTTTGGAACATGGCTTAGCAGGTATTCAGTATTCATGGAGTAATTTACCTTTTACATTGGCATTTAATAAGTTAATTTCCTGAGGCTGAACCAGTGCTTTTGCTCAAAGCAAAACACGACATGAGAGTTGCACATCCATCATCTTAGGGAGACCACTGATCTAAACTACAACTATTACCATATCAGGTCTCTGTACAGTCTTAAATTACACACCTTAATTTATACAATTGAGACATGTTACTGTATTCCTGTTGGAGAAATACCCAAAGGATTAGGCTTAGTTACACAACTGGCAGAGTTTGGACTGCTGCGTCCATGCAGAATTACTTTCATTGAATCACTTTGGTTGGAAAAGGCCTTTAAGATCACCATCCTCACAACCTCAAAGTTACTTTGGGTCTTGACCTTTGTCTTCAAACCAGCAGAGACTGGGACCTAGTGGGTTGTCTGGCAGCTGTTCCAAGGACACTCAAGCTACATTTCCTGCTCTTAAGAAACACTTCTTTTCTTCTGGAAGGAAAGATTTAAAAGCCTGGAAGCATTTGTTGGACTTGCATGTGTTTCCCACTATAGCTATTTTTAGCTATTCTACAGTGTCAAGACCTACATATCTTCAAAAAAAGTCTTGTGAGCTTAGATTGTTTTCTCTTCTAAAAGATTATCTTTCTTTGTGCGTGGGAACAATGATTTTACTCTGGGTATGTTTCAGCTGTTTGTATAAGAAGTGATTTAGTGAGCTCCAAGGTCATTCTCTCAGCATTTCAGCACTGTATTCATGAGGTGTAGGACTAGCTTATATTACTAAGTAAATTGTCAAACTTGTTTTTATTAAATAAAGGGTTTTTTTCTGATTTTTTGAGGTTGAGGTTCTCTCAAAAAAGTATGACGAGCTGTATCTCAACAACAAAGATATAGATGCAAGATTATTTCTGGATCATGATGAAACTCTACAGCCTGATGTCATAGCAGGGTAATATTTCCATTTCCTGCTTTTATTTTATTATAGAAAGTGTGAACTTCTGTTGATTTCTCCCTCTGCCTCCCTGCTGTGTGTTTATTCTAAATAGAGATCTCTGCATTCTGTTGATCTCCTACATTTGTAGTTCAGCTAAGATATTTCTGGCAAATCAAGCATTGCTTTACATTATAGCTTAAATAAATACAAAAACACAGGACTTTGACTCTATCTAAAATGGTGTGGAAACTTTCCTTGTCTTACTCTGTGGAAGCCCTTGTCACCCAGGGGAACCTGAGGAATCGTGAAGAGGAGGAGGCTGAGATGTGTTTGAATAATTTTAGTCATACTCTAAAATTCCAGTGATACCTGGCAGTTCAACATTTCTATAACTTTACCTGATGTGAGATCACAATATGAGCCTGTGACTTTATGCTAGAAAAATACATACATTTAAAATGGGATTAAAATGGAGCTAACACCAGCAGTACATGTAGAGGTCATCTAGTCCAACAACCTGCTCAAAGCAGATCTGCATGGGAATTGAAATGAAATTATTATAACAACTGGAGTAGGTGGATGTCTAGGTCTTCTAAAAATCAGTTCCACAATTTTTTTTTTTTCCTGCAGAATAATAAGTCTTTGTAGAAAACATACTTTTCTGAATTGCATTAATATTTTGTATGCTTTTTTCCATTTCTGCAGCTCACAGTTGAAGAGGACACCACTGAAAAACAATCCAGATGAGGAACTTATACTTCCACAGACTCCTGTTCGGTATGAGTTTTGCTTTTAAGCTGTGTTCCTTTGTTTAATATCCTAACTAGAAATGTTCATCTTCAGTGCACTTGTTTTAATTTTAAAGCAACTGTTTTGTTTGTCATAGACCAGATTGTAGTTGTGGTGGTGAGCATGTACTGAGGGGTATGGTCAGTTCTGGGGAAGCTTGAGAACAGAAAAAGCTATTTACTGAGTTAAGTGCAAGGTGTCTGCAAAATAGATTCCTGTATTCATTCTTGTGAGAATACAACTTTATGCTTTCATGGTAGTAATTCTAAGGAAGGCAGGAGCCCCCACCCCCAGAATGGAAAATGTCACCCCTTCACTCTGAATTATTATAATTTTGAAATTAAAGCGCTTTCAGGCAAAGATATGAGGTATATATAACAGTTCTTTACTAATATATATATGTATATAAAACAA
>NW_008603801.1:4510-5044 GCF_000691845.1 Merops nubicus | reverse complement strand
GGCAGTAAGGACAAGCCCTTAGGGCGGTGCAATGATCTCCCCGCGCTGGCGGCGGGACCCCGCCTCACAAGCCCCCTGGGCCGCCGACCCCGGTGCCCGGAGGGCCCTCGGGAACAGCGGGCTGGGACAGCAGGGATGGGCGCACAATCCCGGTGGTAGGCGAGATGCATCCCCCTCTCGAGCTGCAGTGAGGGGCAGGTAGGGGGAGCGTGGCCACAGTGTAGCAAGAAGCCCGGAGCAGCAGCGAAGGAACGGCGTGGGCAGGGCGGCCGCAGCCCGGCTCCCAGTGGGGCAGGGAAAAGGCGGGCCCGGGGTCCTCGCCCCGAGGCACCCGAAAAGATGGTGAAAAAGGTCCCTCCCTCAGTGAGGTAGAGCGCCAAACAGTTCCAGCGTAACAGCCGCTCCAAGCGAGCGAGCTCCACTCACGGTAGAAGGAAAAAGCAGGAGACACAGCGGGGACGACTTCTCTCTCCCACGAAAGCAGCTCCTCTCTCCCCTCCGAATGCCGGGAGCACCAGAGAGCTAGGGGCCCCA
>NW_008603801.1:0-4462 GCF_000691845.1 Merops nubicus | reverse complement strand
TACACGAGAAAACCCCAGGTAAAGAGAGAGCAGCTGGCTAGGCCCCTCCCCGTGCAGCCAGGCCTGTCGTCTCTCTTAAGTACTCAGCAATTTGTCTCCCAGCAACCCTGGGAGTTTGTATGGGGAAAATTCTTTCAAAAGGAGAACTCCCAAAACCCCAACAACCGTGTACGGCCACTTCCACACATGTTTGGCCCAAATTTTTTTACTGTTTCACAATGCATGGTGAGTCTCAGGTGGTGTTCTTTTCAACAGACCGAATCACCAGTGACATAGAAACAAACATCCAGAACAAAGTGATGTAGAGTCCTTCCCAATAAAAGGTACTATCACAGATATAAAATACAATTTGTAGGAGTAAAAGAGAAGATCTTCTAAAGCCACAAATCTTGGGTTCCTACTCTACATCAAGTACTTCTGGAAAACCCAGCCTAAATCTGAAGGAATTATCATGCTTTCTCTCCTTTGCTCACCTTCATGTACCAAGCTCAGCAACAGGACAACCAAAGCTTCTGCCAGCACTTCACTATTATTGTCCTGGTGAGATTTTCTACCCACAAGGAAATCAAGAATCACTTGACAGCACCAGAGTACACTTCATCCTTAAAAAGTTGTCGTCCAAACAGAAAAGTCTGAGCTGCATCAAGCAGTTTTCCCAGGATGTGGCATGATACATAAAAAGCCCTACACCACTTAAATCTTATCTCTACAATTAAGATACAAAAAAACCCAAGAGTTCAACCCCACACGTTTTGGACATCTCTTTAGACAAGCTGTAACTTAAGTCCAGGTAGGCAAAGGAAGAATGGATTACACACGTTCAGAGGCATCGGAGTTGTTTAATGTATTTCCCTAACCCACCTCGGCAATTGTCATCTTTTTCTTAAGGGTAACAATCCATTCAAGAGTGGCCCCACCCACCTTTCACTCTCATCTGCAGCCTTCTCAGCCTCCTCCAGCTTCTGCAGAGCAGTAGCCAAGCGCTCCTGAGCCCGATCCAACTCTTCTTCAACCAGCTGGATGCGTCTGTTCAGAGAAGCTACTTCGCTCTCAGCCTAAGCACAGGAAGAAGAGAAATTAATTCATAAGGCAGCACACATCATCTCGTTATCCCACATATCTGCTAGAGCCTTTTAACAGTACTTCAGAAATTTCTGTCTTTATCCACTAAAGCACCCATACACAGAGATGCACATGCCCTCTTTGCATTGTGAACTTATTGCTTAATGGAAGAAAAAGTGATTAATGTTTCCTTTAAAATAAGTGTATTAAGGACTGTACAGTTCGTAATAGAAAGAAGTGCATTGGAAGAATTATGCATCGTTCCCTAAACACTTTGTTATTGTACTTACTTTCAGACATTAACTGCTTATGGTCTCTCTCTCCACATTCCTCTCATCAAATTAATACAAACTAATTACCCCATTCTTCTGTTATCCCAAATCCTTTATGACCTTTTGCCATATTTTGGGAAGAACTGTCCCAGTATTTCCCCGAGTTCCGTAAGAAGCATTCAGCATAAACATGCAAAAATACACCTAGATCAGCAATTGCAATGACACAGAAAGAGCAGGAGAACATTTAAGAAAAGCCTGAATACCCACAAGGTTGTTTACAGGCAAGCTATGCAAGTACTGACAAAGGAGGCACCAGCAGAGGCTACTTGGAACGGCCTTGGTACAAGCAACAACCACTTAAAACATCTATTTTTCCCTTCTCCCGCACTGCCATTCACAAACTTCCCCCAGATCCTCCTCTCTTGCATTACCACTTTATCTTCTGTGTAACACTTACAACTCATCTGCCTCTTACAAGCTTTTATTTGTGACATTCTCAAACCTACACTGGCTTAAGTTGCAGAATAAGTTCTATAACAGCCTTCTCGTACTAGCCTCATTATTAACATTTATTTCTTTCAAAGAGCTATTAAGTGCAAAATACACATAAAAATGTCATTACTCTAACAAGTTAATGTCTTCCAAGAATAACAGTTACTCTTAATTAGTACTGAAAACAATCTTGCTATATATGAGAAACTACACATCTCAGTTTCCTGTGATGTCTAGCTGGGGGGTGGGGAAGAAACCAACCCTCCATCAAAAGTAGATATTAAAAGTGTCTGATTTGTACTTTTTATTTAAATTAAAAAATTTAAGGATCTGTTATTTGCTGCTTTTATTAACCGAAGGTAGCTGCATACAGTTAACCATAGCTAAAATTCTGTTGTACATAACAGAAGTAGGAGCAACTTCCGAATCAGATAAGTAGAACAACCTTTGACAGATAACAATAACATTGTGCCACTAGAATGATTGGAAGTAACACAAACAGGGAAGTAAATACACATTTGAACGTTAATGAATGTTGGCAGTAAACCAGGAGCTGGAGACTTCATCTCGAACAACAATGTTATCCAAAATGTAAAATCTTTAGCTATGTCATCAAGCAGTAGTACTCCAAACCTGTGTTTTCAGACTTCTGCCTTTAAACAGCAAGAAGCTGGATGTTCTGGTCTGAGGAAGAAAACAACCTCCCATAAATGTTACCCTTGGGAAATTTGTAATGTTACAGGTTAATTATTATCATGTCAAAACTCCTCATCATGATAAGACCATACAATATGCTTAGAAAACAGAGGATGACTAAAGTTCAAGTTTTCACTTCCTGCTCCAGTAACTCAATAAGGTTACCAACTAGCCTTATATGGCCCAAGTTATTCTTCTGAAGAGCAGGACTTCTCTCCTTATATGGTAATGAAGGAAAAACCCCAGTGACATTAAGGGCACTCCCACAGCTGACAGACAAACATAACCTTCTGCGTTTTTGTCATCACACTTACATATCACATATTTTTACAATGAACAATGGATAAGTTACCACTGGGTATTAATTATTACTGTTGTAAGAGGCATTCTGTTTTCCAAAAGAAGGAGGAAAAACACATTCTGCAAATGTGATTACCAACAGCCCCTTGAGATGCATGCACTCAAAACAGGAGATTCTTTTTTAAAGCAATGGCCACTACTCAATAGTCTTAAAACTTTTAACAATCTGTTTTAACAATCAAAAGCTGTAAGCTATGAGATGTTTTGACCACAGCTTTAGCTTTTTCATTGTTTGCGTATCTGTATCTTGCACAGGAAGAAAAAATAAACCAGAAAAACCCCAGATGGTCACATGCTATACACGTAAGGCATTACACTAAGGGAAGGGTCAAATTCACACCTCAGCGTGCTTGCCTGCAGAATTCCACCCTATCTGCATAAAGCAGCTCCAGGGAAGGGACAAACATTAACCTTTAGGATCCTAAGCCTTAGTGTAGCGTGGCAGAAAAGAAAAGGGAAGACTTCACCGTCAAGATGTAATCCTTTCAATGTTATTCCTTCTGCCACGAAAGTTTCCCATTTTAATGGGATCCCTTAATATGTTGTTTAGAACAGTACACATTACTGAAAGTAGCAAACCTGGTGTCCTTTACTCCACAAAGCTTAAAAAATGAGTACAGATAATTTTTTTTTTTTAAAGACAGAAACCCTTACGAAACAAGTTAATGACTGTGACATGATCCCTCCCTGAAAAAAAAGATGAGTATGTGAACTGCAAGAATGCAATAGTTACACAAGCACAAGAAGCCATATTTTGGTCCTTGAGAAGCTCACCTGCAATTAATCAGAATGCTCTTCCTTTGAATTTGCTGCCCAGAACGTGCAGAAAGCCCCACATTATAAGGAAAAGCAATAATAATTTTTTTCTATTGTAACAAACTACATGAATAAAAAAATCTATTCTTTTGCATCACTTTTATGCAACTACTGAAAACACTAAAACTGCTACAAAGGACATGGTCCATTTTGTATCAGGAAACATTAAGTCACAGCTGCTAGAATTCCTCAAGGTCAGTGGCAAGCCAAACACCAGTCCTATCAGTTCTTTTCTGTAACTGCCTCTCAGAACTGCACCTCCGTACGTGAATCTGTTCTGCTCATCCCCAGTCCTGTCTCTGCCTAAAACAGTGCCTGTTGCACCTTTTCCATCTCACCGAGTGTTTTGGACAAGCTAAACGTACTAGAGATGTATAGTGACAGGGACCATACGATCACATTGTTATGGTGCTTTCAGGTACTGCGGGTAAGTACTCGGACGTGGCCATCTCAGGTTCAGCCCCAATTTCTTAACAGCCTCCACGCTGGCTTTCCACAGCTGAACTTGTTTGGATTGCATAAGCACACAGCTAGCGCTTGCAAAAACAAAAAAAATCCAAAGCAACCCCAAAGAAGACATGAAATCTTGCTCAGAAGCTAATACAAAGCAGCTAATCTCAAGCATCGTTGCACCTCAGCGTTTTGCTGTTGGGCAGCAGACCTAGCGCGGTCTACTTAACGCGCCGCTCCAGTTACGGAGCCGAGGTACCGCGCTGCGGGCCGAAGACCGCAGTGACTCGCTCACCTGCAACCCCGAGCCT
>NW_008603800.1:1129-1400 GCF_000691845.1 Merops nubicus | reverse complement strand
TCCCATTACTGAAATTTCTTCTTATCAGCACGTCTCCCCCTGTTCCATGAGCTGATCGTTGGGCTCCAGCACTGACTAGGTTCAGGTCATCATTGCGCTCATCTGGTTCCTTGCAAATTTCACTCTTTGGCATTTCAGGTCATACCTACTGCCTCACTTCCTGCAACATACAACTCACATCACAGATTATTTTCTCTCCAAGGTTAAATCTCCTTGAGGTACACACCGTGTGTGCCCGTCCCACATCACCCACCAAGTACACACAGGTCCT
>NW_008603800.1:0-1000 GCF_000691845.1 Merops nubicus | reverse complement strand
CCCGGCCGTTTAACAGATCCTCTGGTGTTAACAAGCTAAGTGGCTTCTGCTAAATTTATATCCCAGTGCTTCCATCCCCCATTGTCCAATGTCCTCAACATAGTCTTGAACAGTCCATTATAACTTTCAATCTTTCCGGAGGCTTGTGGGCAGTATGGGATGTGATACACCCACTCAATACTGTTTCTTTGCCCAGGAGTTTATAAGGTTATTTCAAAAATGTGTCCCATTGTCTGATTCAATTCTTTCAGGAGTACCATGGTGCTACAAAATTTGCCTTTCAAGGCCTAAGATGGTGTTTTGGGCAGTGGTGTGGTTTACAGGGTATGTTTCGAGCCAACCACTAGTTGCTTCCACCATGGTGAGTATTTAGTGCTTGCCTTGGCATATCCGTTTCCGTGGCCAGGTGTGGGGTTATCTAGTAGACAAGGCCTGGGAAAGGCTCGGTCTGCAGTATGAGAAAAGAACAAGTTAAAACAAAGAGACCATGCAGCTATCAGTAGGAGAAACTCACTGATAAGAAACAGAGTCTGCAAGTAGACAAAATAACTGCCAAGCCTGTTGCTGACTGAGATGTGGCAGCACGTGAACAGTGCGCGATCTATTTGCTGATTGGCTCTATGTCAGTATGCTCTTTGATGATTGGATATATGTCTGTAGGCTCGCAATCTGAACAGGATAAATGTGTGTTTGCTGTTTGATATTGGATCCACTTGACTCATTTAATAAAGGATTCATTTGCTTCACTTGGACAATTCACTTGCCTTGCTTAAAGGATTCGCTTGCTCTACCCTGCTATCCGTGGGTCTGTGCCCTCATACGACACAGTGGCCCAATGGAGTCGATTTGCCAAGCCTCGCCATAGCAGAAGCCCAGCCACCGCCCTCTGTTCCAGGGAGACTTGACTCGTGTGGCTCGCTTGATTGCGGCACAGGTTTCCCATTCATGAGTGACCTGTGTGATGGCCTCCATGGTTAGGTCTACCCTTCAATCACCCGCC
>NW_008603799.1:13381-33249 GCF_000691845.1 Merops nubicus | reverse complement strand
GCAGGGATGGGGGAACTGTTGGACTTCATGGTCTTAAAAGTCTGTTGCAAGGAAAATGATTCTGTGTTTCTAAGGTCTGTGTAGTTCTGAGTGGGGGGAGGGAGAATGAACAGGAAAAGATTTTCATTACTTGCTGCCTTCAGCTGAAGGCAGATCTAGCAGAGCTGAGGCAGCTGGCTCAGAGGGAAGGGCAGCTCAGCATCACCCCTGTGAGAGCAAGGGGTAGCTCAGTGAGCTGACGAGTGGAGCACCCCATAAACCCCCTGTGATCCCATCATCTCCTTCTCCACGTGCCCACCTGTCCTCTGTGCCCCCCAGCTCTGTGTCTGCCTTGGGTTAGGAAATCTCCTCATCTGAAAAGCTTCCACGTGTCTGCAGAGTCTATCTAAATAATCAGCCAGGGTTTTTTTTTATCCAGTCTGTGGCTGTAGGACCTTAAGAACAAACCCAAACACAACCCCCAGCCCCCTGGAAACTCCCAGTGTGCAAGGCCAGGATAGAGTCTTGCTTCTTTTTGCTTGTGCTAGGATTGATGTGTAATTTTAATAGAAGAGGAGTACAGCCTTGGCATTATTTGAGGAGCAGTTTTAAATTACCCTACATGGATTCCTTCTTCCTGGTGGGATTTTCAGGATATAAGCAAATAAAATAATCTTTGGAAGAGATGCTGTGCTCCTGCTCGTAAAAGCTCAATACATCATGAAGGAAATGAGGAGTTTTTGCACAGGGCAGGCAGCCAGGAGAGCCCCAGCTACTGCAGGAGCAATGTGATGCAGATGCTGCAGAGAAATCCGTGCAGGGAGATCGTGGGATGAGTCTTCTGGCATCGTGGTGAGCTTCAGAACCAGCATGGCCAGTGGTCAAACAAAAGGAAGGCTGCAAGGCTGGATGGCTCTGCCACAGCAACCTGTCACCCTGAGACCTCCTGGGTCCCTGCAGGAGATCTCTGTCAGCCACTGCCTCTCAGTGATCAGCAGACAGGCAGGAGCCAGGTCACTATAGATGCTGCTGAAGACTGGAGGCAATAAGGTGACCAGGGGAATATTTTCCTCTGTATGTTTCCCCTTCATCTATTGTTGGTTGTTTCTCCCTTGCTCGTTTCTCCCTTGCTACAGAACTTGATGTATAAATGTGTACAGGTTGTATATAAAATCATGCACAGGCAGGAGTTGATTCTTTCTCTGGTTGGGCTTCAATGGGGACAGGACAAGAAGAAACGGCCTCAAGTTGCCCCAGGGGAGGTTTCAGTTGCCCCTGAGGAACAATTTCTTGCCCTGGAGGGTTGCCCAGGGCTGTGCCAGGCTGCCCAGGGCAGTGGTGGAGTCCCCACCCCTGGAGGGGTTTCCAAGCTGTGGAGATGTGGGGTGAGGGACACGGGGCAGTGGGGACCTGGCAGGGTTGGGGCAAGGGTTGGACTCAATCTTAAAGGTCTTTTCCAACCAAAACAAGTCTATGTTACTATTTATTAATACCTGAACTGTTGCCTTGTGGTGCACTCCAAGGAAAGAGATGGCTGTTACCTTCTGAATCCATCCTGAAGCTTGTGCTGCTTTGCTCTGCTGTTGCTGATGCTCTGTGCAGCATCCACATTTTGTTGGAGAGCATCAAATTGTTCCTGACTAGGGATAAATTAATCCAAAATTCAGTTTTTTTCTGCAGCTCTTGAAAAGCATCAGGAGACAAAGATCTTAACTCGATTTGTGTGACTTTATGCTTCTGAAACACATTTTGAGGAAGAAATATTTGACACTGAGGGTGGTGAGCCCCTGGCCCAGGCTGCCCAGAGAGGTGGTCACTGCCCCATCCCTGGCACCATCCCAGGGGAGGTTGGATGGAACTCTGAGCACCCTGCTCTAGTTGGGGATGTCCCTGCTCCCTGCAGGGGTTGGACTGGGTGATTTTGAAAGGTCCCTTCCCACCCAAAAGGTGCTGTGATACTTGCAGAGCTCTGTGTTGCAGCTCATCCAGCAGTCTGAGCTCTGTTACTGAGGGTTCCTAGAGCAGGGACAGAACTGAAAACACCCAAGAACTAGTTCATAAAATTTCCTGCTGCCCTCTGAAATCCAGCAGCAGCTTCCTCTGTACAGTGAGCCTGAGAAAAAAACCTCTGAGACATCTTACAGGGATGAGCCTGGAGATAAATCAGGACAGCTTCAGTAGCTGTGGAAATGCCTCCTGTGGAGAAGTGGTGGTTTCATGGCATGCTGCTCTCAGGCTGACGTGAGGCACCTGAACTCTGAGCAGTCCTCTGCTGCTATTTACCTTTATAACTGGTTGTTTTTGCTCAAGTCCATGTTTGTGTGACTTTCTTGTTTGGTTTTTTTTGGGTATTTTTGGCTCTCCCAGCTGCTCTGTAGAAGACGGTGTCTCTATTTACAGACCTTCTCTGAACTTGAGTAAGATGAGTTTGGGAATTCTGAATGGTGGCTAAACAACCTCCAAGCTGCTGCTTTTCTATCCTGAGGAGTCCAAAAATGAGCTTTGTTCTCCTCTGTGCTTTTACTGAGTCAGACTGATGCCTGGAGCCCTGAAGGGCTGAACTGTAGAGCTCTTGTTAGTCCAGGGAACCTGCAAGTTTGCAAAGGGGGAAGTTTTTCAGCCCCAGCTTGATGGGATAATACAGAAAGATGGTTAAGTAAAGAAAATATGTACTTTTTTTTAATATCAGGTATATAAAAATACCTTTTTATACCAGCCAGGAGGAGGTGCTGGTAGTGAGAGATGCATCTGAAGATCTAAAAGAAAATATTTGAATCTTATAGGTGAAGCCCATGTTGGAAAGTTGTTTTCTTGCTGTGGTGAAAACCTAATGATTATCTGTTGGGGGCTGGGGAGGGGGAATCTCATCCTGTGAGGTTCATGTCCTCCCTCTGTCACTCACATAAAGCAGCTTTTAAGATGAGAACTCGTGTGAACATCTGCTGCCAGACCTGATGCATTGAGAGTGCAGCTTTTTGAGGCTGCCATGCAACAGTATTCACTCCTGGTGCCTTTTCCTTCTCTCTGGCAGCAGGGAAGAAATCCCTTGTGTGGCACCCTTGGTGTGTGGCACCCTTGGTGTGTGCCAGGCTGGGCAGTGCTGCCAGATCCACCAATAAACACCTTTATGCCACACGAGAGGACATTGTGTGAAGAGAGATGGTGATTCTGTGTGGAAAACCTTGTCCTGATTTACATGTGGCTGTGCTTTCTCTTTTTTTTTTCCCCCTTGGTATCCCCACAGAACCAAGTGACAGACACCAACCGAAAGCTGCAGAATGAAGGGAAAGAAGTAAGTGACATGTTCATTCATTCTGGTTTCTGCTTTTCCATTATTTGGCTGTGCCTCACCAGTGAGAATGGACACTGGGCACCAGGAACTGCTGGGGGTGAGCTGATAATACAATTGGTGTTAAAGCTTGAGTTGATTTTCTGTCCTGTGTTTTCCTGTTCTGCATAACTGATGAGTTGTGTGAGAGTGTTGGGAAGTGATTTTTCCCTTTTTTTTTTTTTACTGCTTGTGGGTTGAAAGCCAGTGGCAAGCAAAGCTGGGAAGCAGGAGGGACTTGAACCAACAGTAGTCAAGGTGTGGGCTTGTTCCTGCAGCCCTGAATGATGTCACTGGGATTGTTCAGAACTATTCTGTCCCCCCAGCAGCGTGGGCACAGGGCAGGGAGGGGATCCTGCCCCTCTGCCAGCTCTGGGAGACCCCCCTGCAGTGCTGGGGCAGCTCTGGAGTCCTCAGCACAGCAGAGCCAGGGAGCTGCTGGAGCGGGGCCAGAGGAGCCCCAGCAATGCCCCGAGGGGGGAACCCCTCTGCTGGGAGCCCAGCAGGAGAGAGTTGGGCTGGGGCAGCTGAGAGGAGAAGGCTCCAGCTGGGGAGACCTGCTGGGGGCTGCCCGGGGCTCATAAGAAAGCTGGGAGGGACTTTTGAGCATGGGCTGCTGGGACAGGACAAGGGGTGGTGGTTTTAAACTAGAAGAGGGAGATTTAGACTCAAGAGAAGGAAGAAATTTTGGATGCTGAGGGTGCTGAGCCCCTGTCCCAGGCTGCCCAGAGAGGTGGTCACTGCCCCATCCCTGGCACCATCCCAGGGGAGGTTGGCCGGGGCTCTGAGCACCCTGCTCTAGCTGGGGATGTCCCTGCTCCCTGCAGGGGGTTGGATGAGATGCCCTTGAAAGGTCCCTCCCCACCCAAACTCTTCTGTGACTATGGATGTGAGCTGAACAATGTAGCTGCCACTTCACAATGCAGTACAGCAGCAGCTGAAGTCCAGGGTGGTTTTTGAGCTGTGTGGTTAGAGATCTCAAGGCATGGACATGAGGGATGTGACTGAGCATGTTTTGGATGTCATGTGCCTCTGACCACACTCATTCTTTTGCCCCTTCCTCCTGAGGACATTGGCAGACTGGGGGGACTTCAGAGCAGGGCATGCATGGAGACACTGATGGGTTTTCAAATGCCTCAGATGGAGAGGTGTGAGAGCTCCCAGGGATGGTCCTTCTTGCACTGCCTTACCCATATTCCACACAGATCTTCTCTTTGCACCTTTTCTGTGTTGTCTTAACCACCCTCCCAGTCACCCAGGCTCCATTTTTGCTGAGAGCACAGGCTGGTGGTGCTATTCCAGTCAGCTGCAGTGTGTTTGGAGACCTGCATCAGGCCAATTATTCTGATAAAGATAAAAATGCCCTTTGGGGAGGAGGTGATGGAGCTTCTCTCCTCAATCAAACATCTTCTGGCTTACCTTGAATGGACAATTCACCTCCTGAGAGCAGGAGAAGCTGGGCTTTCAAAAGGACTTTGCAAAGTCACTGTGGTGCTGTGGAGATAAATTGGGTTTCTGGTGGAGAAATCCATGAGCTGCCCCTTTGGGGGGGAAAAAAAAAAAACTCAAAAAGATCTGAAGAGCTTTCAGATGGCCCATCCTTGGTCTGCCCTTGCCCAGGTTCTGCTGTGGGGGACGGGGCGTTGCAAAACCCGGGTTGGTTTGGGAGGGTGAGAAACCCCCCGGGAGCGAGCGGCCACATCCTGCCTTTGAGAAGAGCTAGAAAAGAGAGGCTTGGAGAGGGAGCAGGGAAGAGAGGGATGGAATGGGAAGGGGAAATCCTTTCTGGAATTCGCAGGACGTGCTGTGAGGCTGGTGTTTTGATGGCTTTGGTTTTTGCTGCTCGCTCACTTGCAATGAGTCTGGGGAAAGGACCCGGGGCTGCCTGTCCTCCCCAGCACCAGCGCAGGCTTTGCTCTCACCCCACCACTCCACTGGCTGGGATGGGCTCAGGGCTCTTCCTACCCCCTCTGCTCCCTTTGCTGCTCCTTGTGAAACTCCTTTTTTTTACTTTTTTCCCCCCTTTCCAAAGCTGATAATAGCAATGGAGGAGCTGAAGCAGTGCCGGCTGCAGCAGAGGAACATCTCGGCGACGGTCGATAAGCTGATGCTGTGTCTGCCTGGTGAGGAATCCAAAATCTCCCTTTATTTCTGGAGCTGTGGATTTGAATTCCCATCTCTTTGCTTCGTGCTCAATGCTTCTGTGTTCTCCTTCTCTTTCCAGTCCTGGAGATGTACAGCAAACTGCGAGAGCAAATGAAATCTAAAAGGTAAGAGTGGTGAGAGTGGAAGAGTTGGAAAGCAAAGTTCAGTGTTAGTTAAAGAGGTTCTCAAAACTTAGGACTTCAAAGTCAGCCTTGCCAAGCTAACTGGTCTGATTTCTGGCTGGCATCTTCACAGTCCTGTGGCACAGCCTAGGGGATGGCCAGGCTCTCATTGTGGCTTGTTAGGCTTTTTAATTCAGGTGGATATTTATTTTGTATTTCCTGGTTTGGAATTTCACAATCCGTGAATTAGTAACTGAATTTCCCTCTGTGGCTGTCCTGTTACAAAACCTGAGAGCATCTGAAGGTGAGTGGAAGCACCTGAGGAGCCTTGTGTGGGATGGGAGGAGTTGGTGAGAAGACACAGGGCTTGCTTTGCAGTAGAAATCACAGCTCAGCAGGGTGAGCTCAGCTCTGTGGCTGGGGAGCTGTAAATCCAGGAGCCTTCCCACCCCACATCCGTCGTGACACCGAAGGGTGAAACCCTGGGCTGGGATGTTTGCCTGGCTGGGATCCCGGGGGACTGTTTGTTTAAGCAGTGTGAGGCTCTGGAGGCACTTTGGAGCCCCTGGGGTGGGGGCAGATTAGGCCAAGAGCAGCTGCTGGAAGGAGGTCAGCTGAGGAGGCAGCAGGCTGCAGCTGAACATCCCACCAGGAGTGGGGGGACCTGATGCCTTCGTGCCTGTCATCCATCACAGGAGCAATGCAGGAGAAGCCAGATGTCTCAAACAGGGGGATAACTGGTTGGCTTGGGTGTATTTTTACACATCCCCTCCTGCCTGTGCTGGTCTTTGGTCCCAGGAGCCTTGAGCCAGCAGATGAGGGTTGCTCCTGGAGGTTGGGCTGGCCGGAGGATGTTGCAGGGAGCTGATTTAGCTGCTCACAAAGCCCTTCCTCTCTTCCTGGGGATGGCTCCGTGCAGAACAGGGCAGCTCTGAGCCTCTCCAAGTGTTTTCAGTCTGCTCATGGGAGCGGCGAGGGGCTTACCCGTTGACAGATGTGGGGTGGGGAGCTGGAGCTGATCACAGCCCTGAGAACTTCTGAAGGGAATCCACATGCTGCTCCATTCCCTCCCTCTGGATTGTGTTTCCAGGGTCTGCTTCTAAGAACTGCATCTTTCCCCCCCCACCCCCCCTCCAGCTTTGCTTCATATTGAAACAAATAGAAGTTGAAAGCCACATTTAAGGAGAATCTGAACCCTTGGCTGGTTTGTTTCCCCTCCTCCTTTCTTTGTCTGGGTTTGATGGCTTCATTCACCCAGCACAGCACCAGATATTAAATGGTTTTGTGTCTGCACCCTGGCTCACTTCTCTAGTCATGATAGGCTCAGGTTTGGAGTGCAGGCTCTGAGGAGTCATGGGCTTTGCATTCAGGGGGGAACAAACTCAGAGTTTGCCCAATACAGAACTGATGGAGCTGGAGCTGGGAACCCACGGTCCAAAGCTGGAGCAGTGACTCACAGGGGAGATGGAGAGAGACATTTAATCTGCTGGTGGCCAGAATTTAAGGAAGGGACAGACAGAGATTTTTCTCCAGCCACTGAGACACACGTGGCTGCTTGGTGGAAAGGATGAGGAAAAAAAAATCTCTCCCTCCAGAGGTGCATCCTGGTTCTGGAGGGATCAGTCTGGTTTGGATGCCTGGGTCATTTATATCCACAAAATATGCTCTGAGCAACCTGCTCTAGCTGCAGATGTCCCTGCTCAGTGCAGGGGAGTTGGACTAGATGACCTTAACAGACCCCTTCCCACCCAAACCAGGCTGGGATTCTAAATGAGAGTGCTTCACCCTGCTTGTAGCTGAGAAGTGTCCCTAGAGCTGTCCCCAGCTGAGCAGGACCTTGACAACTCCAGGAAAAAACCCAAACCCCAAAGCCAGCTCTGGTTGTCTTTGATTAAAAGGCTCCTTCCCCCACTTGGCCAGTGCTCCAGTTTCCCTGGTGGTCCTGGGGGGCAGAGCTGGGCCAGAATGTGGCCCCTCTGCCTGGCTGGGAATGGGCATCAGTGGGAGGGGTGCAGAAAGCCCCGAGATGTGTTGAGCTCTGCACCAGGGCAGCAGCTCTTCATCCACAGGAGCCTGCCTAGGGTTCAGGCAAGAGTTATTTTGACTGGGGGTGTGAGTGTCAGGCTTTTTTTTGGTAGTGCTAATATATTTCTTACAGGTCAATGCTTTTTCTCCCCTCAAAAATGAGGCACTGGAATAGGTTGGCCAGAGAAACTGTGGGTGCTCCATCCCTGGAAGTGTTGAAGGCCAGGTTGGAGCAACCTGGTCTAGTGGGAGGTGTCCCTGCTCATGGCAGGAGGGTTGGAACTAGATGATCTTTGATGTCCCTTCCAACCCAAACCAGTCAGTGATTCTCTTCTAGAAGGGTGATGTGCACCCAGAGTAGAATCCTTCACCCAGGAGAGCAGTAAGAGATGGAATCCCCTCAATGTTCTTCCCACACATCCCATATCATGCTCCATACCTGAGCCAGACCCCATGGTCTGATAGGTGCCCTGGAGAGCTGCACACCTGGATGGGTGCCACCTCCATCCTCAGTGCAGATGGCTGGCCTGGGGACACCAGAGCAGGGTCTTCCTGGGGTTCCCCCAGGAGCCATCGTGCCTCTGCCCCTCGGGGTGCCCGGGGCAGCTTTCCCCTCCTGTCCCCTGCCAGTGCCACGTGTGGCTGCCAACTTTGCCTTCACTCTGTGAGGTGATGCCCCAGATGGCTTTGCCACGGGTGAGAGCTGCTGCTGGTCACTGGTGACACAGGTTGTCCTTCTCTACGTGTTGGAGCTCTGAGTGAGGAGCTTCTCCTTGGCTTTGTGTTCCTCTGCTCCAAAAGGGGAACGATGTGTTTGTGGTTCTCCCCTTTATCTTTGATCTGAGAATTTCTCCCAGAGCTGAGATCCTTGAAAACATGGAATTCTTTCCAGTTTTTGCAACTTTTGGAGGGGAAATGGGGTGGAATTGGTTGTTCTTCTTGGTGCATCTGCCTTGCTTGCCTTCCCCAGGCACTACCCTGCCCTGAAGACCCTGGAGCACCTGGAGCACACCTACCTGCCCCAGGTGAGCCACTACCGCTTCTGCAAGGTCATGGTGGACAACATCCCCAAGCTGAGGGAGGAGATCAAGGAAGTGTCCATGTCAGACCTGAAGGATTTCCTGGAGAGCATCCGGAAGCACTCTGACAAGATTGGGGAGACTGCCATGAAGCAGGTAGGACACCTGGGTGCAAGGTGGTGTGGAGGCTTTTGGGAAAGAGGAGGGTGCTTCACAGCCACCTTCAACAAAGTTCTCCTCTTCCAATCCCAAGGCAGTGAACTGGTTTTAAAGCCTGACTTAATCTTGCTCTGAGGAGCAGCAAGGATTCTTCATTGTGTGGTTGCTACCAGCACTTTTATCTTCTGAGGTCTGGTCCTTGGTGGTGGTTGACTTCTCCCACCTGTATTTTACTGTAGTTTTTTGGTAGCCTAGAGCCTGGGAGGTGCAGCTGGGGTGTGAAACTTGTGTTTCCTGCTTAGTAGGACAGGGGTGTTGATGCTGCTGTGCCTGGCAGCAGCTGGAAGACCTGGAGACACCAGGGTTGATCTCTCAGCTTCAGGGTTGAGCAGCAGAAGTTCATGCACTGACTGCAGCTGAATTTTGTTTGCATCCTAAACTGCTTTTCAAACACTGAGTAAACTTTGGTTGTGTCTTGCTTGCCTTTGCCTGGAGCTGGTGTCTGTAAAAGAGGAACCTGATGAATTGAACCATGAGTGCATTAACCTGGAACTGCCTTTTTCTGCTCTTCTTCAATATTCTAGTCTGGAATTTCAATGCAGTTTTTCTTACTGCAGCCAGGGAGCATCCCTGACTGTGGCTTTTAAAAGAGAACTTGGCTATTTGGGTGAAAATTCAGATCCAGCAGCCATGAGATGTTACCTTCCTGTGATGGTGGTCGGTGGACTGGAGTTGTTGATCTAGGGGAGGGACTCCTGCTGTCACTTGTCACCAGATGAGCTTGTGCTGTTGTGTTTGTGGTTGGAGGTACAGGCAGGTTCAGTTTTCTGTCTTATAAACACCACCCTTCCTGTAAAATGAGCTAACCTGAGGTGTTCTGCTCATTCAGCTAGTTTACAATATACCCACTGCTTCCTTGTCTTCTCAACCTCTTCCTAGGGTTTTGGGAAAAATGGCCAAGGAGAGCTGTGGAGGGAGATTCTGCATCCAAAAGCTCAGCAAACCATTTTTTATTTTAAAATGAATTGTGGCCTGGAATCAAACTGGTCTTTCTGCATGCCCAGAATCCACACTGTGACCTGGGAGGCCTGTCGTGGAGCCAGATGTCTGTGGTGCTGCTGCCTGGGGTGAATTTACCTGATGCTGCCACTTCTAGGACAGTAATTGGTACAAAAAAAAAGACTCTTTTTGCTCCTTATGGCAACCAGACTGTTTAAAATTAGAGTCTTCCTTGAGTCCTGTGTCTGGGGAGGAATAGGAGTTTCATTTGCCTTTTGGTGCCCAAATAATGCAGCTCCTTCAAATAAAAAAATCACTTCTTTTTATCCTATTAAGGGTTTTGTTAATTATAGAGACAGAAGAGGGTGAAGATGTTGCATCCTCCTCTTGCCTTTTCCACTTCTGTCATCGTGATGCTGGGAGGGCATTTCACCATCATTTCACCATCATTTCACCATCATTTCACCATCATTTCACCATCATTTCACCATCATTTCACCATCATTTCACCATCCTGACACCACGGCTGGTCCCTCAGTGGGTGGGGAGGGATGTGGACATCCAGCCCCGTGTCCTTGGCTGCTTGGGCAGACAAATCTGGAGAAATTCCTCATCATTTCAAATAATTTCTTTGGCTGTCTTTGGACTAGAGAGAATTTTGTAGCTCCATGCTTCCCATCCCTTTCAAATCCATGGTTCAGTTATTCCTGTTGTTCACATCCCTTGCTCCTGTCCCTTCTGCTCCTGGGGAGAGCTCGTGCCCTGCCTGGGGAGTTCTGGTAGTTCTCCATCTCTTGCTCAAAAGAAATCTGGCTTTTTACAGCAGCACTAAAACAGTTGCACTAGCCCAGAGTGGCACCTCTGCTTTTGCACAGCTCCTGACAGGAGCCTGGAGCCAGGGGGGGGGCGGGCTCTGCTCCCAAGGAACAAGCCACAGGACAAGAGAAAACAACCTCAAGTTGCCCCAGGGGAGGTTGAGTTAGACATGAGGACAGATTTCCTCCCATCCAGGGCTGTCCCAGAGTCACCAGGATTCAGTGTTTGAATGTATCCAACAGACAAATCCTCAAGTGGATTTTTTTTCCTACAAAGTAGATACTAGTTGGGCTGTTGTGAGGGGGTTTCAAGACAAGACACATGAAGAAGCAGTTGGAGAGAGTCCAGAGGAGTCCATGGAGATGATTTCAAGGGCTGGAACCCTTCTGCTATGGGGTCAGGCTGAGAGAGTTGGGCTTGGTCAGCCTGGAGGAGAGAAGGCTCCAGGGAGAGCTTCTGGGGGCCTACCAGGACTTCCAGGGAGCTTACAGGAAAGAACAGTAGGGACTTTTTACAGGGGCTTGTGGTGATAGGACAAGGGGTGATGGCTTTCAACTGAAGGAGGGGAGATGTAGGTGAGATGTAAGGAAGAAGCTCTTTGCTAGAAGGGGGGTGAGCCCCTGGCCCAGGCTGCCCAGGGGAGCTGTGGATGCTCCATCCCTGGAGATGTTCAAGGCCAGGCTGGATGGGGCTTGGAGCAACCTGCTCTAGTGGGAGATGTCCCTGCCCATGGCAGGGGGTTGGAACTGGATGATCTTCAAGGTCCCTTCCACCCCAACCCATTGTGTGGTTTAGATGTGTTTTGTTTTGATGGTAGAGTGAATTGTGCCTCTTCTCTCTCCCCAAATCCAAGTTTCCTACTATTTTACAAGCAAGGCAGACTCTAGAAGGAGTTTCCTTCACCCTTTGAGGTAACAGGGGCCTCCTGGGTTGGCCTTGCTGCCTTTCCACACCATTCCTGCACTCAACACACCACTTCAGCTGCTGCAGCCAGGCTGGGACTGATGCTGGGATTCAAACAACCCACGAGGCTCACTCCTGAAAGGATGAGGGGCTGCTGAGGGGCTGAAGCTTTCGGGGGCACTTCACAAAGGGCAGGGTCCCACCAGCAGCCTCCCCAGGGGGGCTTCATGCACGGCTGGGTCCTGTCCCCTGGCTGTTGGCCGTGCTGGAGGGTGGCAGCTCTGGTTTGGCAGAGCTGGCAGGAGGCCTGGGACAGCCAGGGAGCTGGGATTGGCAGCAGAGCCCATTTGGTTTAAGTTAGCATCCTAGGGGTTCTTCTCAGATGGTTTGGCTCCAGCAGGGGGGTGGGAGGAGGGGTCAGTACAGGGGGAGGAAACGGCGTTTTGGGCACGCGGCGGAGCCCAGGCAGACGATGATAGGGGCTGAAAACTTCAATCCTGTGGAACTGGGGAACCTGGAGCCTCCCCGTGCAGACGAGGAGCTCTCCCCAACTCCTTCCCTCCTGGCTTTTTTTTTCCAATCTGTTTTATTCCCTGTGGTTCTGGGGGGAATTTGCTGCGTTCCAGATATCGTTGTTAACGCCGTGGCGTTGGAGGAGATGAAAGTAGCTCTGCACTTGAACTCCAGGTGGACTCTGGCCCTCTGAACCTGTGCGTGTGTGTTTTCTTTTGCTTGGTGTTTTGTTTTTATCAAGATCTGAGCTCTGGGCTTGCCAGGAGTGGATTACATCTTCTTAGCACGTGCTGCTATCCAGTATGTGGGTTGATTATCTGGCCTCGGGTCCGACGCGAGCGCGGCACGCGGAGGAGGTCGCCTAGGATGGGCCCAGGGTAAGCCCAGGGGGCCAAGAATAACCCTTCCAAAAGCCATGAGTAACCCTTCCAAGAGCCATTATCAGATCAGGTTTGGCAGGGCAGCCAAAATGTTCCACGTGCCTTGCATGTAGACGGAGGCCAAGCAGCATTTTGGGTGTTGCAGCATCGCGCGGATGTCGGGACAGATCTGGGTGTCTGTGTCACTCGTGTCAGAAATGGTGTCACCAGTGGGATTAGGGCAGGGGACGGGGGTGCTCCCCCTTTAGTTGACACTGGTGAAGCTGCATCTCAAATCCTGGGGTCAGTTTTGGGCCCCTCCCTCCCAGCAGGACCTTGAGGGGCTGGAGCGTGGCCAGAGAAGGGCAACGGAGCTGCTGGGGAAGGGTCTAGAGCCCGAGTGTGGGGAGGAGCAGCTGAGGGCGCTGGGGGTGCTGAGCCTGGAGCAAAGGAGGCTCAGGGGAGACCTTCTGGCTCTGCACAGCTCCTGACAGGAGCCTGGAGCCAGGTCATCTCCAGCTGGCTGTCAACCAACCCCCCAGAGCCTTTCCTGGGGCTACTTTCCAGCCACTCTGCCCCAGCCTGGAGCCTTGCAGGGGGGGTTGTGACCCCAGGGCAGTGGGGGGTGCAGGAGGCAGCAGAGAACTTGCTCTGCAGGGACTGAAGCTCACAACAAACCCACCTGGGCTATGTGGCTTCACTGGTGACTTTCCTGGTCTTTGCTGTGCCCTGGGGTGGGTGGGATCTCCTGGGAGAACCCTGGGCCAGCTCTGGCACCTGGTCACACACACAGGACTCTGCAGTTGAAGGTGGCTTGAGCTGAGCTGTGATGACAGGAGGAGGTTCTCTCAGGCTGTTTGAGGCAGTGGTGATGAGTAGAGAAGTGGCACGTGGTGATTTCAGCATTTTTTGGAACTCCCCTCCCCTCAGTGTGCTTTGTTTTCATTTCAAACACGTGCCAGCACCCCAAGCCACGTGAGTGAGAGGTTCCCTGGGCTGGCAGGACGTTGTCACCATCCCAGGGACAGCCCAGTGGCCTTCTGGTGGCCTGGAAAAATGCTTTAAAACTGCAGTTTGTGGCATGTTCTCAATTATCCTCAGCCCTGATGTGTTTGAACTTTGCCATCTCCCACAGCACACAGGGTGAGACCTCCCCTGGAGTCTGTGTCCAGCTCTGCAGCCCCAGCCCCAGCAGGACGTGGAGCTGTTGGAGGGGCTGGAGCAGCTCTGCTGTGAGGACCAGGCGGAGGAGTTGGGGCTGTGCAGCCTGGAGAAGAGGAGGCTCTGGGGAGACCTTAGAGAGACCTTCCAGTGCCTGAGAGGGGCTACAGGAGAGCAGGGGAGGGGCTGTTCACAAGGGTTTGGGGGGACAGGACGAGGGGGAATGGCTTTGAGCTAGAAAAGGGCAGATTTAGGTCAGATGTTGGGAGAAAGTTCTTCAGTCTGAGGGTGATAGATCCATTGAAGAGGTTGCCCAGAGAGGTGGTGGAGGCCCCATCCCTGGGGACATTCAAGATCAGGCTGGATGAAGCTCTGAGGACCTTGATCTAGTTGGAGATGTCCCTGCTGATGGCAGGGGGTTGGTCTAGATGACCTCTGAAGGTCCCTTCCAGCCTAGACACTCTATAATTCTATGAAGTTGGTTTTGCTTTGTAGATGTCTTTTAGGGAAATGAGATTTTCCTGCTTGTCTCAGGTGCAGGGAATGTCCTGGAGCTCCGACAGCTCTGAGTCTTCTCCAGAGGTCACCAGAGCCCCCATTTCAGACCATTGTCTCCCCTGCCACGTGTTCTGGATCTGCTGGTGCCAGCTCTGGGCTGGCTCGTGGCCCTTGGGAGCTCCACGGGAGCCCCGGGGCTTCCAGCAGCACCCTCAGATCTGAGCCTCCCACGGCCCAGGCGACGTCTCCTCCTCAGGAGGTGCCCTCCAGCAAGGACAAGAGGCAGAGAGCGTGGTGTTTGTGGAAGGAAGGAGCTGTCGTGGTCCTGCTGCAGGCAGGAGAGCCCCTGGAGGAGGTCAGTCTGGCTGCACAGCAGCGTGGGGGTGAGGGGATGGGGTGGGATTTTCCCCTCCTGGGCAGGTTTGGGAGGCAGAAACTTGTTTTCTAGTAAAATGGAGTAATGAGACCTTCTTAATCTTTGCTGCTGCTGCTTGTCTGCTCGTGATATTAAAGTATTAGGGAAGGAAATGGATCTTCTGGGGCTGTTTAGCTTGGAAGGCAGCTACGGGTCTCAGCTTGCAGGTTTTGGGGAAGAGGCTCACAAGTGAGGCTGGGGTTCATGTCCTCTGGTTACTGAAGAGAGGTGCCACTGGTAGACCTGCTTGAGCTCTCAGATGCCTTCACAGAGGTCTGTGGGGCCAGGTGGAATCCACCAAAGGGTGCTGAGGGAGCTGGTGGAAGTCCTCGCCGAGCCCTGTACCAGGAGGGGTTTGGGTTGGACCTGAGGAGCAATGTCTTCTTCACAGGGGTTGTTGGCCAGGGCAGTGGTGGAGTCCCCACCCTTGGAGGGGTTTCCAAGTCTTGGAGGGGTTTCCAAGTCTTGGAGATGTGGGGTGAGGGACATGGGGCAGTGGGGACCTGGCAGGGATGGGGGATGGTTGGACTGGATGGTCTTGAAGGTCTCCAATGTAAATGATTCTGTGATTCTCTAAGTGCCTTGGTAAAAAGGGTTGTTGTCTGAAGTTTAGAATGTGTTCACACTTGTTCTTTTGCTCCTAGTAAGACAGAGGTGGATAAATAGAGTGACTTCTGGTGGTCATTTATCCTCATCATCTTTCCCTCAACCTCTGAAAATTTACTTGAGGAAAAGCTGATAAAAGATTCTGGTATGCACTGGATTAAAATTACAGACAAATATTAAATAACTTGCTGCTTTTTCATCAACCCTTGACCCTCTTTTCTTCATAGAATCACAGAATGGTTTGGGTTGGAAGGGACCTTTTAGATCCTTGATTTCCAATGCCCCTGCCATGAGCAGGACACCTCCTGCTGGGTGAATGGTTCTCAGCAGTGGTGAACACCAGCTCCATGGTGACTGCACCAGGCCCTTGATGTTTGCTGTTTGATTTGGAACCTTTCTGAGGCAAATTCTCACGAGGTGTCTGTGTTTAACTCCATCCACCTGCCTTTGCCTTGACTCAGTGGTGACTGTGGAGGGTTTTGAAGGTGAGATGTGAGGCAGCCCAGAGCCAGCGTGGTGGTTGTCACAGTCTCTTCTCCCAGGCTCAGGCTGGAGCTCACCTGCAGACACCAAAGCAGTAGCCAGCAAGGTCTCTTAGGGCTGTAGGACAGAGGGATGAAAACTGGGGAAAGGTTGGATGAGGCTTTGGGCTGGTGGAAGGTGACCCAGCCCATGGTAGGGACATTGGAACTGGATGATCTTTAAGGTCACTTCCAACCCAACCCTTTCTATGAAAGAAGAAGGAGGAGGAGGAAGAGATGTGAATGATTGTGAGGACTGGAAATGGTGTCTCTAAGCCAGGAGCTGGAGGTTGAAGGTGACCCCTCAGCTCCCCAGTGGGTGTGGAAACGGGTGAGTTGGGGGGCATGGGGCAGCATGGGTGGGAAGAGCAGATGAAGCATCACTGAGGATGTCTGCAGGGCACACGTGGGCCACGCTGGGGAGGTGGTGGGGGGTATGTACAGATGGAAGCAGGTTTCTGTTCCCCAGCACATGCTCTTTGAGGTCTTTGTGCTTCCCTGGGCTGTAACTCTCCATCTCCTCACCTCACATCATTTGAGTGCTAATGTGCTGATGACCATAAAAGAGCTTTTTATTCCAACATTTCCTGGCTTTCTGGGGAAGGTTTCTCTGTTTATTTAAGAGGAATTTGGTGCCTTTAAAATGTATACACATAGGAACTTTATTAATAAATGGATATTCCTCTGAAATCTTTTTATGACCTCCAAAATGAAGCTGCTAAATCATGGACCTTTTCCATGTCAGCATGAGCATGACTGATGGCCACAGGGACTGGGACAGCCCCAGCAGCACATCCAGCCTCTTCTGTGGACTTGGCTGCATTGTAAAATGAGAGGTTGAACTACAGGGCAAGCATATTTAGGTCTTCTTAAACCCTGGAGATGTTCCTCAAAAGAAATCCTTTCTCCTCCAACTGTCGTGGTAATTCACAAGGCTTGAGAAAGCCTTGGAGGAAGCCTGGTGCCCACCTGAGGCATGAGCAGCCCTTGCTCCTCCTCCTGAGCTGTTAGGAGTTGCTGTTCCTGGGCTTGTAGCTGGGAAAAGAGGTGCTCTCAAACTTCTCTCACCCACCCTGCCCTGCTGGTGTCAGTGCTGTGGTTTTCCCTGGTCTTGCTCCTGCTGGGTGTGCTGAGGTAGCCTGTGAGGACGTGGACATGCCAGCCTTGGAGGTGAGGCAGCCTGGAGAGACCTCAGGCTCAGAAACCAGGCTGTGTGTGTGGGGAAGGGGGTGGAGGAGCCACGGGGGTCTGGGTGGGATGGCCAGGGCTGCAATTAAGGCTGGGAACTGCTCCTGTCAGGAGGCTGCTGCCCAGGATGAGAAACTCCTCAGTTTGCATTTGGATCTCTCCAGCTTGGTGTTACAGAGCTGCTAATAAACCTTTTAAACTGGTTTTGTCCTTATTTTTCTTTTTTAAACTTCCTGGAGTGGTTTCAGTAGCAGATTCTTGTGCTGGACATGGGGTGGTTTGATCTCTCTGTGCCTCCTCCAGCTGGTGAAGACTCTTTATGCACATGGAGGAGAAGCTGAGGAAGGTTTGGGAGCCTGGGCACTCCTGGTGTAACCCAGTCATGTAAAAGATGTTATGGTTGACTTGCTGATCTTGAAGGTCTCTTCCAACCAGAAGGATTCCATGATTCCAAGAGTCCTCATGTGCCTTCAGTCAAAGATGCAGAATGGTTTGTGGGTGTGGCAGATGGTGAAAGCTGCTCTGAAAGTGGTCCTGGAGCTTCCTTCAGGGTGGGAGTTTGTCATGTTGGGACCTGATCATCGACACCAGTGAGTGCTGCAGCCCTTTCAGTTCTCCAGAAGGGTGGTGAGACACTGGAACTTCCTCACTGGAGTGTTCAAGGCCATGTTGGATGGAGCTTGGAGCAGCCTGGTGGGAGGTGTCCCTGCTTATGGCTGAGGGTTGGAACCAGATGATCTTTAAGGTCCTTTCCAACCCATTCTGTGATTCTAATTCCAGCATTGCTTCATGAAAGGAATCCCTGCTTGTTTGGTTGGGAATATGACTTTTTATCCAGGTGAGCAAGATTCCCTGTGTTCCATCTGCAGGAAAGGACAACAGCTCTGGCAGCAAGTTGCCACAACCCACCCCTCAGGGGGGGGAACGGGGTGGCAGGGTGATTTCCAGGGAGCTTTTGAAATCCCAGCCACCACAGCTCAGGTCAGCAGGGAGTCCTGGTCTGGGGGCTGCTGATGAGATGGAAAGGGGTTAGGACTCTTTAGGTAGAGCAGGGGTAGGAGGGTGGAGCTGTGAGGGCCAGGGGGGAGCTTGTGCCCCTTCCTGCCACCCCTGGACAAACTGCAAACGGGTGTGTGCAGAACTCAGCAGCTCAAATCCTTCAGCAGCTCAGGACTTCCCCTACTCCTGATTTTCTCTTTTAGACACCAAGTTCTGCTGACAGGCTCAGATCATTTCAACCTCCCGACAGACTCTTCTAATTCTCCTCTACAGCAAATTTAGAACAGCTTTGCTTTCTGGGCAGGAATGTGCTTAAATTACTGCAGGACAGCCCAGCTTTGTTTCTCCTGCTTGTCTCCTTCTCACATTGGACAGGTTCCTGTGGGTGGGCAGGGGTGGATGGCTCAGGCAGCGCAGACAGTGTTACATTTGATTTCAGAACCCCAGAACGGTGGGGGTGGAAAATGGACCTCTGGAGATCATCTCATCCCACCCCCTGCTCCAGCAGCTCACCCCCAGCAGGGTGCCCAGGGTCACAGCCAGGAGGGTTTGGGATCTCTCCAGAGCAGGAGACTCCACAGCCTCTCTGGGCAGCTGCTCCAGGCTCTGGAAGGCCATCAGAAAGACCAGCAGAACTCAGTGGTCCTCTGAAGTGTCTCCTTTTGCTTTACACAGGAAAAGAAAGGGGGCAACAAGCAAGTTGTCCATGTGTAGACCCCTGTTGTAATAGGGTCTTCTCTGGGGGTGTGATTTTGTTTTGACCCAAACAGGAGCTGTTTTGGAAATACTACTGTGGAGAGGCAAAAGCATCTGTCCATCTGTCCTCCTGTCCTTCCAGTTGGAAGAGACCTTTAAGATCATCAAGTCCAACCATCCCCCAGCCCTGCCAGGTCCCCACTGCCCCGTGTCCCTCACCCCACATCTCCACAGCTTGGAAACCCCTCCAGGGGTGGGGACTCCACCACGGCCCTGGGCAGCCTGGCACAGCCCTGGGCAACCCTCTAGGGCAAGAAATTGTTCCTCAGGGGCAACTGAAACCTCCCCTGGGGCAACCTGAGGCCATTTCCGCTTTTCCTACTGCTTGGGCCTTGGGAGACAAACCCCAACTTGGTTCCAACCTCCTGTCAGGAGCTGTGCAGAGCCAGAAGGTCTCCCCTGAGCCTCCTTTGCTCCAGGCTCAGCTCCCCCAGCTCCCTCAGCTGCCCCTCCCCCCCCTTGGGCTCTAGACCCTTCCCCCGCAGCTCCGTTGCCCTTCTCTGGCCACGCTCCAGCCCCTCAAGGTCATTTCTGTCGTGTGAGGTGTCGTACAGGGTGGATCTGTCAAAATCCTCATCACCACTGAAATCTCTTGTAGTTCCTCACCCTTACAACCTTCTTGGCACGTCCCCTGTGCCAGCTGGGTGAGGTAGGTGTGTGCCATCCCTCCCTCCCTGCACAGCAGCAGGGATGTGGGGAGCCTGGGGTGAAGCTGGGCTGTGAGATCAGGAGCTGCTGGGGCTGGTGGGACTGGGAGGCTGCTGCTGGTTACGAGGTGCAAACAACCTTGGCCCTCAGCCTTCCAGCCAGCCCTGGGGGAGGGTGGAATCCTGATGCTCCTTTTCATGGCTAACCTCACTCTATTTATGTATTTATTTATTTCTTTTTTTCCCCCTTTTAGCCCCTCTTAACACTGTTTGTAGTGCTGCTGAGCCAGAAAACGAGCGCCCTGGGAGTCCTCCTGAGCAGACAGCAGGATAAACAACCAACCCCCTCCTCTCCCCTCCCCGTGCTCCTGGAGCTGCAGCCTTGGAGGAGCCGTGCTGGCAGCCCTGACCCCAGCACCTTTCCCCTGCTTGGCAGCCTCCTGGCGTTGACAGTTCTGCTGGGTCAGCCAGAGTTGAAGGAGAACTGCTGGAGGAGCAGTGGGGTGGGGATGGAGCCTGTTCCTCTCTCTCTCTCTCTGCAGGACCCCCTCCAGGCCAGGCTTTTGGGCTGGGGAGCCTTTCAGAGCCTGTGACGTGCCCCTGATGAGAAGGGGGAGGGCTCTGGGGGGAGCTGGCAGGGGCCCCCCCCTTCCCTCTGCCAAGGCTGGAGCCTTGGCTGGGCAGAGCCAGGCTCTGGAGGGGGGGAAGCC
>NW_008603799.1:3626-13359 GCF_000691845.1 Merops nubicus | reverse complement strand
AGTGCACATACCCCCCCAGTGCTCACAGGTCCTCTGGGAGCCCTCTGCTCCTCTGCTCTTTGCATTGCAAGGGTTTTTTCAGCTTCTTTCCAGCCCCATATGGAAATAATCCTGCCTGTCCTGTGTCCTTCAGCCTCCCTGGAGCAGATGTGGAGGAGGGAGGGGAGAAGGGGAGGCAGGGTCCAGCAGAGCCTGGAGGGGTCTGAGCCAGCCCTGGGGTGCAGCCCCCTTGGGTGCTCAGGCAGTGGAAGGGGCCCCACCACCACCCACTGTCCCCCTCAGGTCCCCTATCTTCAGTGAGGAGGGGCTTTGGTGTGGCACCAGTGCAGGTTTTGGTTTTTATCCCTACAAAATGACCATTGAAGGTCCCTTCCAACCCAGAAGATTCTGTGGTTTTGTGTTCTCAGTGGTGCTTCAATGTCTAACTCCACAGGCTTCCTCTGAGGTGCACAAAAGGTCAGTTTTATTTGTGAGGAGATGTTGTATTATGGTGTGTGGACTCAGACCAAGCTCACCTGTGCCTTAGTTGCAGAACTGGAAAGAAAATGTGTGTCCTGATGTGTTGTTCCTGTTCCTGCTGGTGTACACAGTCCCAGCATGGTGGGGTTGGATGGACCTCTGGGGATCATCTCATCCCACCCCTGCTCCAGCAGCTCACCCCCAGCAGGGTGCCCAGGGTCACAGCCAGGAGGGTTTGGGATCTCTCCAGAGCAGGAGACTCCACAGCCTCTCTGGGCAGCTGCTCCAGGCTCCACCCTCACCCCAAAGAAGTTTCTCCTCCTGCTCAGGTGGCACCTCCTGGGTTCCAGTTGGTGCCCGTTGCCCCTTGGCCTGTGGCTGGGCACCACTGAGCAGAGTCTGGCCCCAGCCTCTTGCCCCCCGGGGCCCTTGAGCTCTTGCTCAGCACTGCTCAGATCCCCTCTGAGGCTTCTCTTCTCCAGCTCAGCAGCCCCAGGGCTCTTAGCCTGTGCTGGCACAGAGATCCTCCAGCCCCTCAGCGTCTTCAGACCTTCCACGGGACTCTCTAGCAGCTCCTGGTCTCTCTGGAACTGGGCAGCCCAGACCTTGTCACATCCTCTTTGTATGCACAGCACAACCTCTTCCTGCCTCAGGACTCTTGCAAAAGTCAGCAGGTCCAAAAACCCCCAGACCTGCTCAGAAGTGGGTATGGGTGGATGGGAGCAGGCTGGTACCTTGCTGAGATCAGCCTGGATTTCCTTTGGCTCTGCAAGTGTGCAGCAGAAGCAGTAGCTGAGACTGAGGAGCCTTCCTGTGCCTCAGGCAGGTTTTGGGAAGGGTTTAAGAAGGAATTGTAGGGGGAAAAAAAAGAAATCAAGCTCCTGGAGACCAAAGAGGCAAAGCTGTGAACTGTCTCGTGCCAGAACGTGTTCCTTGGGTTCCTGTGTCTGCTGAGCAGGGAAATGCCTGCAGGTTTTGGAGCAGCATCTGCTGCTGTGTGCAGGGAAGTGGGCCAGAGATGTGCCTGGAGGTGCTGGAGATGCCAAGAGTTGGCTCCCATGAACCTTGGGGTGTGCAGGTGGGACTCCCTGACTTGCTCCCTGGCTGCTTTTCCACTCGTGTGTTGATTTACACCCATCCTGTGCCTGGTTCCACCTTTGGCTGCCTAATAAACATCAACAGAGCCTTTCTTCTTGGAGCATCTGCTGCTCAGGGGCTTTGTTTGGCTTCCAGTAGCTGGTCAGGAGCTGTTCCCTTCCTTGTTGGGTGTCAGTGTTTCCAGTCAGTGAGAGAAACACCTCCCAGGAAGAGCCAACGTTGAGTGTTTGGGGTTGCTGGGGGTCACCAGAGCTTCCAGCCCCTGGGCCTTGGGTGTTTCTGGTGCCTGCAGCTCTGGACATCTCAATTGTCCTGACTTTGAGTGACTGGGTCGTTCTTCTCCAGGAGAATATTAGCAAGAAGATTTAAAAAGGCCCAAATTATGTGAAGGAGGGATGTCTACACTGAAAAAAAAGTCTTCACTGCATGAGCTGGCCTGAGGTTGTTTGAGCTGTGCTGTGTGGACAGCAGCTGGTGGGGCATGTTCAGTAGAACCCCATTGATTCCCCAAATGACTTGTTGGCCTTGCTGTTAACTTGCCCTCTGCCAGCCAGCACAACCTTCTCCCACTGCTGATGTGGCTGTGGATGTTCATCTCTTCTGGTTTCTTCTTGTTTTCAGTAGTGTTTCCTTTTCTCCAACCTAATTTTCATTAGTTTTTTACTAGCCTTTGTTGCTGCTTCACATGCTTGTAGCCTCTTTAATTTCTTTCTGGCCATGTTTAGACCAGATGTTCAGGAGCCTGGAGCCAGGGGGGGGTCGGGCTCTGCTCCCAAGGGACAGGACAAGAGGAAAGGGCCTCCAGTTGCCCCAGGGGAGGTTTCAGTTGCCCCTGAGGAACCATTTCTTGCCCTGGAGGGTTGCCCAGGGCTGTGCCAGGCTGCCCAGGGCAGTGGTGGAGTCCCCACCCCTGGAGGGGTTTCCAAGCCGTGGAGATGTGGGGTGAGGGACACGGGGCAGTGGGGACCTGGCAGGGCTGGGGGAGGGGTGGACTCAATGATCTTACAGGTCTCTTCCAACCAAAGTGATTCCATGATTCTGTGTCTTGTTACAGCTTGCAGAATTCATTGCTGGCTTGTTGTCCTCACTAGTGAGAACTTTTTGAACTTGGTGATGGTGGAAATGTGATGGGCTGGAAAAAAGTGATGTGAGTTTTCCATCCTTGTGTTCAGTTAACTGTGCTCAGTGGTGTGTGTGGCTGGAGGAGGCTGAGACCTGAGGTGAAGCCACTGGGGTCTGCCCAACCTCATGGGTGTATTTCTGGCAGCAAGGGCTGGTTCATCTCCAGCTATTTTGTGGTTGGCTACAGCTGAGAAGGTCACCAGGTCACCTCTTTGTGCACCCACTGCTAGCTTCACTTGAAGTTACTTTCCATCTTGTCCTTCTCTTGGACACCTCCAGGGATGGAGCATCCACAGCTTGCCTGGGCAGCACCTCAGCACCCTCGTGGTGCTCCCTGGGGGCTGTGCTGCTCTTGTATTTCCTTCCCCTGCCTCTGCAACGTTGGGTGGCTGGGTGGTTGAGGGGTGTTGGACTGTTACTGGGAAACCTGGGAGCTCTGAGGAGCACCCTGCTCCATCAGCCTCCCCTGAGAACTAACCAGAAGTCCACAGAGCAAAAGCTGGAGATGCTTTTTGTCACTGGAAGTATTTCCCTTAGGAGATGCTGCTGAGTGCAGTGACCTGAGTGGATGGTTGGAATAGTAACACAGAGATTGGCAGGGAAAGGGGATTCCTGTCCTGTGGATCAAAGCAATCAGCTGTCTGTTAATTTGCTGCTTTTACAAGTTCAGATGCTTCCTGAACTTCTCCCTCTTAGCAGCAAACCCAAATGTTTTCAATCACCTTTTTATTTGCAGCAAAGCTGGCAGAGATCTTTCCTGGTTTGCTGCAGAGTTGGTGACTTTGCCTTCAAGCACTGTCTGGCCTTGGAGATGGAGTTAACCCCTTAGCTCCTGACAGGTTTGCACCCCTCTGGGACGTGTCAGATCTAGAAGCTCTTGGCACAGGCTGCAGGAAATCTGGTTCAGTTCTTGCAAGCCCAATATTTGACATGCAATTAAAGGCTCTGAGCTTTGCTGGCTCTTGTAAAGCTCTTTTGCCAGCCTGGCTGTTGAAGTCCAGTTTTATTGGCCACCTCTGCATGCTTTATTTTTTAAATAGGGCCTCTGGCCCTGTAAAGCTGACTTGTAAAACTTTGATGTGTCAGATGTTGTGAAGCCTCTGCCCAGGGCTGTGCTGTCGGTGCAGCTGCAGCTCTGGCAGGAGATGTTTGCAGCTACTGCAGGTCAGCTTTTGGGTGGGAGCTGCTGTGGGTGTGCACGGCCAGAAATGCTCCTGTGACCTTCCCACCGACCTGTCTGCAGGTGGGATGGGACAGGGCGTGGTGGGAAGGGCAGGGAGCTGAACCATGCACAGATCTGGGGCTGCTGAGCCTGGAGGAGCCTCAGAGGGGATCTGAGCAGTGCTGAGCAAGAGCTCAAGGGCCCCGGGGGGCAAGAGGCTGGGGCCAGACTCTGCTCAGTGGTGCCCAGCCCCAGGCCAAGGGGCAACGGGCACCAACTGGAACCCAGGAGGGGCCACCTGAGCAGGAGGAGAAACTTCTTTGGGGTGAGGGTGTTGGAGCCTGGAGCAGCTGCCCAGAGAGGCTGGGGAGTCTCCTGCTCTGGAGAGATCCCAAACCCTCCTGGCTGTGACCCTGGGCACCCTGCTGGGGGTGAGCTGCTGGAGCAGGGGGTGGGATGAGATGATCTCCAGAGGTTCCTTCCAACCCCTACAGTTCTGGGAAACCTGGAGGGTGGAACCAGCCTTTAACCCTTTGGCTGGTCTGTTCTCAGACATCTCCTAGCTTGGAACAAAACCAAACCAAGGCTCCTAAATGCTGCAGGGCCATTGATTGTGATGGAGCATCAATGACAATGGTCTTCAGGGAACATAAAGATCATTTGGGTTGGAAGGGACATCCAGGGAAGTCTCTAGTCCACCCTCCTACTCAAAACAGGTCAGACTTTTATATCAGATTGGGTTTTTTAGGATTTTATCTTGAAAACCTCCAAGGATGGAGGCTGCAGAACCTCTGGGCCACCTGTTTGTGTTACTTTTGAGAGCCTGGTGGCTCCTGGCTGACAGTGCTTATGAGGCTTGAATGTCTAAGCTATGAGTCCCCTGCTTGTTCCATATCTACTAAATAGCTTTTATTTTTGGGGTGCTTTTCCTCAAAACTACACATTTGAGGTCTCACATTCTCTTTCTCTTCCCACACCAGCAGCAAAACCCCTTTGTGTGATGTGGGTTTTAAAGACTGAAGAATTTCCTCTCAGTCAGGGACCTTACGTACCCAGCACCAAGCAGGCTGGGGAGGAATAAAAAAGGGTTTTTCTGCCTTGGAAACCCCTGTGAGCAGTTGTTGCTGATAGAAATGTTGACAGACCCCCTTGCTCAGGGGGGTTGTGTGGTGCCACTGGAATGAAATGTCAGTAGTCAACTCCTGGGTGGGACAGCTTGAGTGCAGCAGAGCCTCACAGCCTTTATCACAAACAAGTCTTTGGAAGTGTTCACTCATTTGATTTTCTTTCTTTTTGTCTCTTTTTCCCCAGATATTTATTTCCTTTTCTGCCTTTTAAACCGAATTCTTCTCTTTTACTGCTTCCTGGACCCAATGAGTTTTGATTGACCTAAAAAATAGTAATATAAAAAGAGTGCCTTGTGTAGATGAAGCTGCTGAAATGCCTTCAAAGTGTTGTTCCTAGGCCTGTGCCCTTTCTTTGCTGAGGGAAAGTGAGCACTTGAGTGTCTTCCACATTGCCCACAGCTCTTGGAGGCCAAGTGCTGTGCTGTTTGAAGACACTTTTTGCTGCTTTTAAGGAGAGAGTGGTGGAGATGTTGGCAGAGGGCTTCTTAGTTGGTGTTCCTTTCTCCTTCACTGTCCCCCTGGAGAGAGGTGCCTGTGTGGGGCAAGTCTTTGAGGGCCACATCAACATGCTTCATGGTTTGAGGTGCTGATGCTGCATTGAGCTGGTGAGTTAATGATCATTTTTAACTGGTGGCCACCTTACAGTGGAAGAAGCCAAAACTCTGGGGAAAGGCAACATGTAGGGTGATGTCTGGAACTGAGGCTGAACTGTGTGTTGTCCCAGCAGCTTTGGGAGAGGAGGTTGGGGTAATCACCCTTTTGGAGTGTCAGGTTTTTGGGTGATTTTGTGGAAATTTGAGAGTTGCATGTACAAGTTCAGCCTGGTAACATCCAGTACCTGGGCAGGGGGTGGAGCTGGGACAGGAGGGGGGAGGAGTTCCACAGCTCATTTCCCATCTTGGTGTCAGATTGGATCCTAAAGAAAATCCCTCTGAGCTGAAGAAACCTCTCCTTTGACCAACTTGAGCAGAAATGTGAGGACACTGTGGGCTGGTGTGGCTCAAGGTTGCTCTGCCCACCAAGGGGTCACCTTAGATGAATAATGCTCCTAGTCAAGAACCTTGGTACTTTCATGGCTCCTGATAATGCTGTAACTCTTTGGGTTTGGTTTTTTTACATTCTAGAAATCCTCTTTACTCTGAAATCCTCTCATTAAGAAATTCCACCTGGACAAATGTGACTTGCAGACAGAAACAGAGGAGCTACCAAAGCTGGAGCAGAGGGAGCCCACCTGAGCTCGTGGTCTTGGCATCAGTGACAGGGCCTGGGGTTCTTCTCAGAGGAGGTGCTTTGACCTTGCTCCTGTGCTGGAAAAAATGATTTATTAGATACTAGGAAAAATGTCTTCCCTGGAGGGTTGCCCAGGGCTGTGCCAGGCTGCCCAGGGCAGTGGTGGAGTCCCCACCCCTGGAGGGGTTTCCAAGCTGTGGAGATGTGGGGTGAGGAACGTGGGTCTGGGGTGACCTGGCAGGGCTGGGGGATGGTTGGACTTGATGGCCTTAGTCTTTTCCAACCAAAACTTTTCTTTGGTTCTATGAACTTTGCATTTGAGCCACAATACATCTGATGAGCTTTGCTGCCTTGCTGCTAGCTCTGGGTTGGCCAGGGTGGGTTTCACACCCCTGTGATGGTCATTTTTTATCATGGTTTCTTCTCCCCTCCTGTTTCTGAGACTCCAGCTCGCTTCCCCCTTGTTTTCCCAGACCTGTCAAGGAGCTTTGCTTCTAGCTTTGGCTCCTGTCACTTTGGATATTGCAGAAGAAGGGAGCAGCCATGGCAGATGAGGCCAGAGGTCTCTTAATTGCAGCTTCCACCAGTCAGAGGCTTCCCATGAAGATAAGCTGCAGGAACCATTGGTATTTCTATTACAGTCATTCATCTCCTCAGCCAGCTTGTCTGGAGACAGCTTGGAGTGCCAAGGGGAGGGGATGTCTGGCTGGCTGTCCAACACTTGCTGTGTGCATGGGTGAGGGAAGGGTGAGGACCAGGAGAGCATCTGCTGGGGCAAGTGGGCTTCGGCTCGGCGCAAAACAGGAATCTGGGGCTTTCGTGCCTCTGGAGTCACTCTGGGGGCTGCTGTGTGTGATTTGGACACATTGAGGTTCTTGGAAGGCTTAATTAAAAGGGACTAAGCCTGATGGGTGCCCTTGGAGACTCTTTAGAAGTTTTATAGCTGAAGGAAAAGGCTGCAGAAGAAGTTGGTGTCATGAGGTGCTGGAGAACCTGTGGGCAGAGGTCTCTGTGGTTACACTGCTGTGACAGTGTCCTGCTGAGACCCCAAAAGGGATCAACCTTTAGAAATAGTCTCACCCACTCTGACCATCACCAGGTTCCTCATTTATTTTGTTTCCAGCCCTAATAACTTCATTAGAGTCTGACACTTAATTTTGTAGGTAGGTGGTTGAGCATCTCCTCCAGGTTCCTCTCCTCTGTGACCTCCCTTGCTGTAACTCATCCTTTGAGGTTTTTGTAAAGGCACCACTGCCCTGTTTAGGTGGTGAAGTTGGAAAAAGAGGAAAAAAGAAAAGGTTTATAGAATCCTTTTAATACAATAAGTCTCAAATTTGGGTTGCTAATTGGTAAGGGACAACCTTTTGTAGGGCTTGGGTAAATCTGTTCCAGGAGTGTGAGGAAACGTGTGTTTACATTAGTGTGTTAATTTCTTATATTTAGGGACTTCTGATCCATGGAAAAATAAACTAATGAAAGGGGTTTTTTTTTAATTATTTTTTTTTGTTTCTATAAATTAAAACCATTCACTTTTAGGAAAAAAAAAGATATAGCAAAGTTTAAGGCAAAATCGTGGCATTTATGATCTTGAATTTCCACGAGGAGTTAATTTTGGCTGCGTGTGGGTGGCTCCATGATCCTCCTGTTGCTGAAAACCTCCTGAGGAATTCTCTGCCAGGGCAGGGGACAGGAACCCCCCGTGGGGAGCTGAGGTGGTCAGATGGGGTCCTGCCCTGGCGCCAGGGCCCCAGCGTTGACCCGAGGGGTTTGTCCCCCCAGGAGCACTGGGCTGCTCCCAGCTCAGCTCCCCGGGGAGCAGGGGGCAGGTGGGTGCTGGGGACACGTTTTTGGCAGGGCTGAAGGCTCCTGCTTCCTGCAGAGATCGTGGTGCCTCCAGGGAGCAGCTTCTCCAGCAGCTTCTCTGCGGGTGTCAGTGGAGGAACAGCCCGTGGGGGTCTGCAGAGATGGCTCCTGCCCACCCAGCAAAGATATTTGGAAGCATTTTGGGCTGTCTGCAACCAAAATCACTTGCATTTCATAGAAGGGTTTGGGTGGGAAGGGACCTTTCAAGGTCATCTCATCCAACCCCCAGCAGGGAGCAGGGACATCCCCAACTAGAGCAGGGTGCTCAGAGTTCCATCCAACCTCCCCTGGGATGGTGCCAGGGATGGGGCAGTGACCACCTCTCTGGGCAGCCTGGGACAGGATCCTACCATCTTCAGCTTCAAAACTTTCTTCCTTCTCTCTAGTCCAATCTCCCTCTTCCATTTGAAGCTCACCCCCCTTGCCCTGCCCCAGCAGACCCTGCTGAGAGAGGTCTGTGTCCATCACTTCCCACATTCTTCTCTCAGTGATTTGTTCTCTCCTTTGATTCTGAAGCCCTTTGGAGCCCTAAGGAGGCACCAGGGAGTGCTGTGCTCCTTGCCAGTCCGTGGTCACTCTGGAGCAGACCAGGCAGTGGCTCAGCAGCAGGACAGCCCAGAGCCACAGCATGGGCAGGAGCCATGGTCCTGCTGCTCCCACTGACCCATAGGCTGGTTTGGGTTGAAAGGGGCTTTGAAACAAAATCAGACTGGTTGGGCTTGGAAGGGACCTTCCAAGGTCCTGCTCTGACCAATGAAAGGGACCTTGCAGGTCTTTCCTCCCCAGAGCAGAAGATTTGGAGAGGTGAAGGGGTGTGAACTTCACCCCAGGATCTCAGACAGCAGTTGGGGAGGTTGTGGTGGCTGGAGCAGTCCGGAGGGACAGGAGCCACTGGCCACCCAGGCAGAGTCCTGATAGCACGAGCTGGAGAGGGGCCTGAGATGTGCTGCAGCCCGACTCAGAGCTTCCAGCATGGCCTTGGAGCTTTTTTTTCCCCCTTTCAATGAGGAGGGGGGATGGTGGTGGGGCAGATGACATCCTCTGCTTGGGTTTTCACCCCCCTCCCTCAAACAATAGCCCCTGGGAAGGCTCCTCAGCCTGCTGCACGCCTCTTTTGAAAGCTGAGGCTTTGAGGAGTCCAACGTCCTGAATACCTTGGGCTCGGTGGCATGTGCAGAACAAATGTGAATCAAACACAGGAATAATTCCTTCAGGAATTTTCTGGATTGATGTGGTAGGGCCATACTACACTGTTTACAATGGAGAGTTAAGTGGGATTTTGGGTCTGCTGGGAAGCTGACAGCTTGCGGTCCCCAGCAAAATTTCTGCCTTTTGTGGGATGAAAGAATAAAAGCTATGTTCTTGAAATGGTTATTTAGAAATGATTTGAAAGCTTGTTCCCTTTCCAGGCAGGGGAGAGCCTGCCAGGCTTGTGGTTGCTGCAATGGTGAAATTTTGGATGTGAAAAAAAAAGAAGAATCACAGAAGTCTGTTTGCATTAGAATAACAAGATAAAGAACCTCGTGGAAGCTGGCGGGGCACTGGGGTGAAATGAGCTGGGAACAGATTTCCCTCCCTGCCTTTCTCACGGCTGAGAGGCTGGGGGAGCTGGAGCTGAGGGATGGCTGCGAGAACAGAGAGAGTGGAGAGGCCTGGGCTGCACCCCAGCAAC
>NW_008603799.1:0-3452 GCF_000691845.1 Merops nubicus | reverse complement strand
AGTAGAAGGCTCCAGCGGGGGAGACCTGCTGGGGGCTGCCAGGGGCCTGACAGAAGGATGGGGAGGGACTTCTGAGCAGGGACTGCTGGGACAGGACAAGGAGGGATGGCTTGAAACTGAAAGAGGGAGATTTAGACTAGAGAGAAGGAAGAAATGTTTGACCTTGAGGGTGGTGAGCCCCTGTCCCAGGCTGCCCAGAGAGGTGGTCACTGCCCCATCCCTGGCACCATCTCAGGGGAGGTTGGTTTGGGCTCTGAGCACCCTGCTCTAGTTGGGGATGTCCCTGCTCCCTGTAGGAGGTTGGACTGGGTGACCTTGAAAGGTCCCTTCCCACCCAAACCATTCTGTCAGTCTCTGGTTTTCCTGTGAAGGTGTTGGCAGGGGATGACCCATGATACCATGGACTTTTTAGGAGGTGTTTTCATGGAGTAAATGCTGTGGAAAGGGATCAGGTGGGTTCTGGAGCAGTTTATTGGTGATGGTTTTACAGAGGTAGAATGAAAGGAGCAGGTGGCTTCCTCCAGATGTTTATGAGACAAATTTAAAGGCAAATTCCTTGTGTTGGGCACATACCACGTGCTGAGTCCTCAGGGCACTGTGGGTTTTGTTTGTCATGCTGAGAGCAGAGGGCTGGACCCCACAGGGTGGGAATGGACGTGCTCTGTGGTGGAGCTCCTTGCCTGGGATAACATGGAGAGCAGGGAGTGCCCATCACCCTGGGCAGAGTTTTGACTGATTCTTGGAGTTGGTGGAAAGAGCTTGTGCAAGTGTCTGAGCTTGGCAGAGAGGTCATGGTGCTGGATTGCTGCCTTGGATACTTTTTTCTTCCAAAGTGTTGATAATGATGCCCTCTTAGAGGGTGGCAGGATGGTTTTGCTCAGAGGTGACTCTCCAAAGGCTCAGTTGGGTTTCAGCAACAATTTCTCAAAGTATTCTTGCAGCTTTTATTTTGCAGGTGAATGTAGATGTGCAGCAGAGGACTGTGCAGCATATCAAAGGTCAGTGGCATGTGGCCTCAGGAAGGGATGTGGGGTCCTGGGGTCAATTTTGGGCCCCTCACTCCCAGCAGGACCTGGAGGGGCTGGAGCGTGGCCAGAGAAGGGCAACGGAGCTGCTGGGGAAGGGTCTAGAGCCCAAGTGTGGGGAGGAGCAGCTGAGGGAGCTGGGGGTGCTGAGCCTGGAGCAAAGGAGGCTCAGGGGAGACCTTCTGGCTCTGCACAGGAGGTTGGAACCAAGTTGGGGTTTGTCTCCCGAGGAACAAGCAGTAGGAAGAGAGGAAAGGGCCTCAAGTTGCCCCAGGGGAGGTTTCAGTTGCCCCTGAGGAACAATTTCTTGCCCTGGAGGGTTGTCAAGGTTTGGAAGAGGTTGCCCAGGGCAGTGGTGGAGTCCCCACCCCTGGAGGGGTTTCCAAGCTGTGGAGATGTGGGGTGAGGGACACGGGGCAGTGGGGACCTGGCAGGGCTGGGTTAAGAGTTGAACTTGATGATCTTGGAGTTGGTTTCCAACCCAAGAGCTTCTGTGCCTCCGAGGGCCGTGCTGAACAGCAGCAGGGTGGGCAGTTGGGTTTCTCAGTGCCATGGGTTTGTTTTAAGTTGGGCAAGAATGCAGCCGTGTCAGATGCCAACTATTTGTTTACTTCTTTTAAGGTCTAACATAATGAGTTTGTTTACAAGGCTTCAGATGGACCAGAAGGAACCCATTTGATTATTTGGAGAACATAATCTCTCCAAGCATTGCTTACACAACAGAATGACCTGGGTAGCTTTGGCACCCTGGTTTTTGGATGGAAAAAAACCCTGAACCTTTGTCCTCCAGTCCCAGGGAACGCTGGTGATGTCTCATCAGTTTTTGTTGATTCTCTCTTAAATTCCTGTGTTTTGTGTGGAATTTGTGGCGATGCTCTGGGTTGTGGTGGACCAAGGAACAGCAAGTGTGTGGTCCCCGAGGAGGTGAGCAACCTGCAGGATGGCTCAGGAGGTCGGGCAGGGCTGGGAGAAAAGAGTTTCGTGGGGGTTCAAGGGTGAGAGGAGCTGCCAACAGAGCTCCTTGTGCTGGGGTTTGAATGCTGGAGTCCATAACTGAGGAAAAAACACTGTTCTCCATGATTTTATCTGTTGTTGTGGTGCTGGATGAGGATGGAAACAACCCCAGCTGCTGAAGGAGCAGGGTTTGGGTTGAGTGAAGAATTCATGGCAGGAGGGACGTGCTGCTTGCAGTGGTTGTGTTTTCACTCCCATCATTTCTGATCACTACCTGAGGGTGGCTTCAACAGGAGCTGTAGGAGCCTTATCAAAGTTAGGTGAGTGCTGGGAGGGTTTTGAGCCTTGATGTTCTCCCATCTCCTCAACTGTCAAAACCTCTCCTCCTTCCTCCTGACCAGGGGTTCCCATCCTCCTCCTCAGGAGAGTGACAGAGTAGAGTTGTGGGGTGTTTGTCTTCCTCAGGGGATCAACTCTTTGCTGACCTTACCTTGTAGAGGTGGATTGGAGCAGGTCATCTCCAGATCTCAGTGCTCCTGTGGTCCATGGCTTGCAGGAGAGCAAGGAGCACTGTGTCCCTCTGCTGCTGGGAAGAAGTGTGGTTAGACTGCATGCTCAGAGCTGGGCTGCACGAGATGGGGGCACCCAAAGGGCTTGTGGTGGGGTTGGAAGCTACTTGGTGTCACCTCCACCTAGACCTGGGATCCTACCACGAGGTCCTTAGGTAGTCTGGTGTTGCTTTTTGAAGACAATACCTGTGGGCAGGATGAGCCTCCACCTCCTAATCCTGCTGAGCCCAGGTCCAGGGGGTCAGGAGCCTTGTGCTGGTTGGTGTTTGGAAACAGAGTATTGGGAGATGCTGAAATGTTCCTCCCTGCTGTTGAGTTGAACTCTGTTTGTCCCTTTCCTGTGGCTTCTGAAAACCTCCTCATCCCACTCAACTGTCTGACCCTTTACTGCTCTTTTCTTCTCTTCCTGCTTCAAGCCCTCCTGGGAGGGAGCTGAAAAACCAATCGTTGGACTTTTTATCAAGCTGCTTCACTGCTTATTGTTTATTCCTTTCATTTTCTTTTGGTTTGTTTGCTCACACTTGCCTGTTGCAGCTGCCTCTCAACTGCAGAAAGCTTCTCCAAGCCTTTTAATTCCTAACGGGTGGCAAAGTTGAGCTGCTCTAAGCTGTGTTTGGGGGGAGCTGGCAGGGGCCTGACAGCAGCACAGAGCTTGACCTGAGAAGAGTTGGAATTAGGGAGAGAGAATTCCCTGGTATTGCTGGAAGCAGAGTGTTGGGTTTTGGGGGTATGCTTAGGAAATGGGGGACTTGAAATGAGTGTTCCCCTCTGGCTCCTGGAGTGTTGTTGCTGCTCTGAGCTCCTAAGGCTGTACACCAGAAAGTGTGGCCCTGTGGCCAAGAAGGGCAGTGGTCTCCTGGGGTGCAGTTAGAGGAGCGTGGGCAGTGGGTCAAGGGAGGTTCTC
>NW_008603798.1:37702-38060 GCF_000691845.1 Merops nubicus | reverse complement strand
ACCTAAAGTATTCTATGATTCTAAGAAACACAAAAACCTTCTTGCCAGGAAAGTAAGTATTAGTTCTTAATATTTACTTTGAGCTGACACCAGCATGAAAAGCTGAAAACCATGCATGAGCACATGTGCACACACAGATATACACACAGAGAAATAAGGTAATATCTGAGCATATCTGCATGGACAGACTCAGGTTACAGACAGTTCTACATCTCTGACACCCTTCTGCTAATGCAAGGATGTTTTGTATGATGGAATCAACATCAAGATAGGGAGCCTAATTCGATACCACTTTAAAGGTAGAGTAAGCTTTTATAGGGCTGTATCTAGTAAATTGATGCCTTCCTTCTTCCTGTCC
>NW_008603798.1:15666-37654 GCF_000691845.1 Merops nubicus | reverse complement strand
GAAAGACCACAAAATGGAAAGGAAGTCACGGGTATTTGTTGCTATTATAATACACTCCTCAATAGGTTTAGGATTTGACAGGCACATGTCCAAGGGAAAGGGTTAAGTTTAACAATTGACTTCAAAAAGTTTTACTAACATCTCTCTTTAAGTACTTGTCTTTGAGTCAGTTTAAGTTTCCCCATGTTATCTGGGAAAGTGGAACCACTTCTGCAGCTGCCTTCTGCACTTCATTCTTTCTCTTAGTGCCTTTTCACGTGGACTGTATCACCATACATATAATTCATACAAAGAACACTTTACGTTAGACATTATATACTTTAAAAAGTACATATACTTTTAAAAGTATACTGTATCTATACTCCAATAGATGAAGAAAAGTTTTTATTACCATATAACTGTTGGTCCTCCCTTAAATTGATTTCAGGTTTATTCATATTTTGAAGTATCATTTTAAAATTCCAGGCCAAGAGTGACATGACATCTGTTGAAATCAATTCATAACTACAAAACCAATGAACCATGAAATGTTATTTCAGATTTTTCATAAGACACATTACAGAAAAGATGTAATAATAAAAACCTCACGCTGTTTCCTTAAACTTTTAGCCTCCCACAAATGCCTTCCCATTAAGTTGTTTTCAAAGCATAGATAGAAGGTCAAGAACTTACAAGGAGCATACATAAACCATGGGGGCTTTGCATCAGATGCAGCTAGTCAATGGCAGATCAGACCTCCCTAGAAGGTAACTTCCTCTGCAATGCTTGTGCTCTGAAAACTGCAGCAAATTTACTCACGTAAATCGTGGTGAGTTTGTGACTAAGAATACTTGCAGTAGCCAAGCTATCTTTTCTACATTATCTACTGTACCTGCAGGATGCCTGATTTTGAAGCTGTATCAGAACAAGAGCCACCCTGATTCAGGAACACATCCTCGTTTCATAAGTAAATAATCCAATAAAATTTGTCAAAACTCAGTGCATAAATCAATGCTTTCTCAAATACATGAAGTTAAGAATCCTTAAACGTTTGTTTTCCTCAGTTATCACAGAATATCCAGCCGTTTGGCCATTAATCACACCAGTGGCAGTACCATTGTGCATGAGGTTCCAGATCAAGTGATATTTTTTAGGGTCAAAAGCATTACTCTGAGCTTCACTGGAAACTTTGTAGTGAGGAAGTCCAGGACTACTGAGCAAGAAGGCCAGTGAGAAGCACTGCTGAGTAGCCTGATGGATTTAAAGCAACTTGCATATGAAGCACAATAATGATTCCCTTGCTTTGGTGGAAACAAGTGGAATGCAAAGTGCAGCACTAAGAACATGACATCAGCACAGCCCAAAGGAAACCCAGAGAATTGTAACTGAGAGGCAAAACAGGAGTGCAGCTCAAAGCTTGTAAAGACCTGAAAAATATAATTTTTCTTTCATGTGGTTTTTCCTTTCCTCTTGAATCTTGATATTCAAACCTTGCAAGTAAATAAGGAAAACAGCAGTTTTAAAGACTGACAATTTCTTTTTATTAAAGAGTAAGTTGTCCAAATTATGCTTAGAAGCCCTAAGGCAGAAAGGAAAGAGCTTTCAATCACAGTGGTAAATAAAGCCCTTGACACAGTCTGAATAAAGGGTCCGGCTAGCAAATTCAACATTGAAGTTCTTCATTGTGACAGAAAAATCAAGGAAGATATGTACATAATTGGTTTTTTATCAAAACCAAACTTACAAAAGCTTTAAGCCTTCTGAGCTTTAACTCCATGTAAAATACATTCATCACAGCCCCAATGTATTACCATGCTTTATATCAAATCAAAATGTTATTTTTTATTGATTTTGAATGAAACAACAGATTAGATTAGAAAAGACTTCAAAAACAATTTCAATGCTAAGAACATGTGATTTGCATTACCACAATACAAGCTAAATACAGCTTCCTGCAACAAAAATCCAAAGATGGTATGTAATTATAGTACATGGTCACAGTAGCTATTACAGTCCCAGTTCTGAAGCAAATGGTCAGAGGGCTACATCCATGCCCATACACCATGCTGTCAGTCCCGTAGGACATCCCTTCTGTCACACCCTGACACCCAGGTGTGACACGTGGAGGATGGATTTGGCTTTTGTCACATGAAGAATCATGGACCCTGCCTAAGCATGCTTCTAACAGCACAAGTCTTTCTATGCTGAAGTCCTAATTCAGGTGTTATGGAGCTGGTCCTGCAATGGGGTATTTAGTCTATAAAATACTGAGGACAGGAATTTCATTTTAATGTCGGTCAGTAACTTCTCCATGGGAGTCTTCTATGCTCTTGCAATATAAATACGAACTGAAGAAGTTACTTGTCAACTCCTGCTACATGCCAATACTCAATCTTATTCAGATAAAAGCTTTAAGGTTTTTCTGCAGGTTCCTTGGTAAATTCAAGGAGGATCCTGAAGAACCCCTACTTGATACACACGTGAGCATACACAAACAAATTAGTTTATATCTTAGAAAAAAAAGCAAACTCACAATTGGATTCATTGGGAATATTATTGGGATGCTGTTTAGCAAAGGATCACAATTAGCAGAAGCTTTCTGCATGCCTCCCTCATTATTTTTCTGTCTTATATATCCTGGTCAGATGTTACAATCAATGTCACTGTCACACAAAACACATAAGGAACATTCAAAGCAAGTGTCTTAACAAGATATAAGCTCTAACAAACAAGGAAACACAGCCTGATAATCACCACAACCATCTTTAGCCCTAGAAATCCTGCTTTCCAAAATGAAGGGTGACCTTCTGTTTATGCTGCCATCTGAGATCTCGCCTTTCCAAACCAGCTGCTCTGTGCAGCTACCAGGTGAATACATGAGTGGGGAATCCACCCTTCTGAAGGCAAAACTTCCACTGAAGTAAACTAAAAACATAACTGAGATATTTTGTAAGTATAGAAGAGAGTTCGGAAACTAAATATCTTTGTTGTTTATCTCAGGTACATGATGATGAACTTCTAAAAGTTCCAGTCTTTGCTGCAATGAGATGTAATGGTTTCAAGCATTACATTTTTTCTGTTTTTTTGTTTGGTTGGTTGGTTTTGGGGTTTTTTTGTTTTTTGTTTTTTGTTTTTTTTTGTTTGTTTGTTTGTTTGTTTTTGTTTGGTTGTTTTTTTTTGTTTACCGATTACAGTTCTTTGTTGTTTATCTCAGGTACATGATGATGAACTTCTAAAAGTTCCAGTCTTTGCTGCAATGAGATGTAATGGTTTCAAGCATTACATTTTTTCTGGTTTTTTTTTGTTTACTGATTACAGTAGAAACACTTTAAAGAGTACCAGGGAAACAAAATTAAAACAAAACTAGGGATTTCAGACATTGGTTGTTCTTTGCTTCATATCAGAGAATAACTGCAAACAAAATTTTCAGTCAGAATAGGTATAAAACTGTGTGTTTCATGTGCTATTTTAAGAAATGAAGTGATTAAATATTCTTGTTAAATGTAAATTACTTTTGGATGACAAAGATAATTATGTGTTGAAGATGTAATGATTCCTTTGCCCCAAGAGAATAAAAGATATGAAAAAAAATCAAAAATATAATCCTCCCTTAAGGATTTGATTTACCCTCTTTGCAGTGAAATGTGGATGCTGTTCATTAGACTGCAATTTGTTTCTATCAATGGGAATTGCCAGTGTTAAGTACAATACAGAAAGGTTTTTCCTGATTACCTCCCCCACAAAACAGAAAACACTAGAAACATAATGTAAAAGAAATGGATTATCAGAAATACTAAATTCAGACAATTTCTGTCCCTTAGCTTGTGTTACATAAATTTATACTACCAGGAAAAATAAAACTACTTGCTGCACATTCACCTCGTAGCTCCATCTTTAACAACATCTTCTATATCCAGGAATAAGGTGAGTTTTATTCAGCTCGATTGCATGTGTCATGACTAGTAATTTTCATATGACACAACATCATAAGGACGAATAAGGGCTTCCTTCACATTACAGAAGGTTCACACTACAGAAGTTCTGGGCAGCACTGAATGGTGGTTGCCAGTAAACGACACCCAGAGACAGTGTCACAACAAGTCATATGCAGAGAAATGGGTTGAGTAACTTGCAATCAAATCCCTATTTTCATTGCTTAACAGATCTGAATGTAACTTCAGTTAATAATAGAGACCAATTGAATAAACAGAATACACACTGCTGGCAAAATTCCCAAATAATATTAGAGCTACATCTACCAGATCATAAATTTATAATGTCCTTTTATTTGTATGGTTGACTGTTTAAAATACTAGAAACTTAATCTTGTAGCATAAAATTAAGTCTTCAGGTATTTAACAAATGTATATAAATGTCTTGCATGTATTCATTCAGCCCTCAGTGCTTTTAGAGTTATTGGTCCAGTGCAAAGGGGTTGCCATGACTACTGCTCCGGGAAAAGTCCACTGGAACACCCATTACAGGAAACACGATTGCTTCTCAGATGCTACAAGCCTGCATGTTGGAAAGTCCCCTCCTACTATTTCCTCTTTCCTTCCACCTCCCCTCCCACTACAGCAGGCTTCCCCTGTAAGCTGAATGTCAGTGCACATATTTGTGCAGAGAACCATGCCTGCACTTCCATCACTCTTCAGCTATCACTATGTCACCTTCATTGTCAGCAAAAAGATGAGGTGGGATTTAGGCAGCAGTCCTCCAGCACCACTCCCATGTTGCCATCACCTGGGGATATGCCTCAGAGCAGATCTACTGCCTAAGACAGGGGGAAAAAAGGTAAGCAAAAATATCTTACTTGATCCTGGCCGTTACAGAACCATTTTTTCCTCAACAAACTGCCAAATTCACTAACCAAATCAAATTTCACAAGGGCTAGAGGTCTCACCAAATCTGATTTCCCATAAATTTCATACGATTTAGTAGCTGAATTGAATACTCACAGAACTTCAACTACAAGAGTCAGAAGGAGGTGTACACCCTGGGGTGACAGCCCACTGGGCAGTCAGTACACAAGCTGTGAGCTTGAAGCCACTGCCTGGGCTGGTTGCCACAAGCCAGAGTCACCAGCCCAAGTACGCCCAGTAACGGCACAGGGAACATGGCAGGGGACTCCCAGCATCAGGAGTGTGGCTTGAAGGGAAAAAGACTGCTGGAAACATCTGAGTCAGGGGGTACTGAGGAGGTAGTGGGGTACAAAGAAGCAACTAAGGCACTGGATATTTTTCAGTGAGGCATCACAGCGCAAAGTACAGAACTGTTTCCTTAGGTTCAGCTGGTGTGATTTACAGTTTGTTCCACATCAGAATAAGAGTATACTTCCTAAACAACTTCAGTAGAAAAAAAAGACAACTAGACCACGACCATTCTTTTGCTGGCCACATATCCCTGTAGAAAGGATATTGCCATTAACAGACAGTACACAAGCCAGATCACTCCCTCCAATTCCAAATCATATATGAGGTGGCCAACAGAGGAATGAAAAGGTTGATATATTCACTCACAGTGCAAGATAAATTGAAGACAGGAGCAAAATGACCAAAGAAACAGAAAACCAATCCAGTGCCAGTTGTATAGCCATGACCACAAACTGGTGCCATTATTATGGCTATATTGCTCCCTCTACTCCCAGACATATTGATGTCCCACCATTGCTGGGGACTCTGCCTACAATGGGCAGCTGGGGGGGCTCTCCTAGTGACCTGAAAAACTATGTAATATAGACACTTCATAGATAAGCCTCAACCACTGCAGGCCAAGCCAGCTTTTATGCTCTTAACTTGGAGGTAGGACACCTGATGTTAGTATGGAAGGCGGGTACACCTGGTGGTGACCTCCTAATTGGTTCCCACCCAAAGCTGGCCAGGCCCTGGCCAAAAACCAACCAGGAAGGTCTTTCCTGCCTGGTTGTGGATATCATCCATATGCCAACCCTCATTCATGGCTGGAGGTTTAAACCCCAGCACTTCAACACTATGAAAACCACACTTACCTGAAAAATGGCAAAATTAAGTTGTTTAATTAGAATCAGGTAGAAAAGGGACCTGGTACCATAATCCTGATAATTTGGTTGTGTAACCTGTAGGAGTTGCACTGCTTCATATCCCTGTAGCCTTGCACACCTTTCAGATTCATACTGTTATGCATCAAAATGGAGGACATAACTGTAGGACAACCATTTCTGCCTGGGATTACCTGAACAGGTGGGCTGGTGACTAACAGGTAACAGGGTTTTGAGCTTCCAGAGCATAATCATGATCTGCTTGCCAGCTGTCATGGGAACTATCATTCCAATGTTGTTGATTTAAAGGGCTGAGGCACTTCAGCAGAAACTCCAGATGCGTGCCCTTTTCTTTTTGTCAGACTCACTCATAAACCCCACACTGCATCACATTCTGAGTTTCCAACTGCTTAGGAGCTATATGACCATCTATTAGAAACATCATTTCACAAGAGGTGGAGCTGCTCACTAAATGAAACACTGGATGCCCTAACAGCATCCTGTATTCCTGGTTTCATCTTAATCAAAGCACAACCAGGCTCTGGCAAGGAGGGAGCTGTTTTCTTGGAACTCACATTTGAGACAATTTAGAAAAAAAATGAAAAAATATGAAACAAACATTTTTTAAGTTATTGTGGCAGCTAAAACCCATGTTTTCCTATTTCCTTGAGTACTCTGCTACCATCCCACAACACACAGTAAAAACATCATAAAACCAAAGTGCTAGACACTGATCCAGGGAGCACTGGCATCTACATACTGGATGCCAAGTCTTTTGCCAGTATAACTTCTGTTTGGTACATGAAGTGCTCAGAAAAGGAAACGCACGTATGCCATAGCAGTGTGCATACGCATACGTCGTCAGATACTCTGTGTTTGAAATTTTCAAGTGCAGGCAGAGCATTCGGAAAATATTTTTAACTCATCACTTAAAGTCCTGTGGGGGCTGAAACAGGTTTAAGCAATTCTGTAACTAGCTTCTTCAGTTGACTAAAAAGCAAAACAGATGCCAAACGATCTGTTTCTCTTAATAGCATAATGTGAACCTGTCATTATACACATAAATTTTAAAATTAAGTCTGCTAAATCAGTAAGCATACGTTGCCTCTTTTCCAGAGAGTGGTTAATGAACACACGTCCAAGTGAAGGAGAAACACAGAAGCAGTGTGTATAGTCACCTTATATTTTATTAATGAACCAGACTGCTTAATCATTCAAGACTTGATAATAGCTGGTCTTCCTAGCTTATTACAGTCTTCTAGGAAAGAAGTAAGCATTAGCATTTATGGCGATTATACTAAACAGCTACTGACTAATCATAAATTGTACCAATGTCGTTTTGCCAAAGGGCGAGTGTATGCTCTGAGATTGTCAAGGAATTGCCCGAGACTGGTGGAACTGTAATAAATAAGAAAACCATAAATCTCTCACACACTCATCATTCCTACATAACTTACGGTACGTTATTCTTTGCTTTGGGTAACAGCCTGGTCAGAATTTCCAAGTATGGTGCTCCCTATAAAATCAGAAATTATAGAAGGTTAAATTACTACAAATTACACTTTTATATGCTTCAAGTATGTATATTTGAATCAGTAAAGAATTAATAGGAGAATTCTGGACGCAAGTAGCTTTGAGTATTTCCAGGACTATTGCTCTAGTCTCCATCTGTACATACAAAAAAATTAATGTACACACTGATTGTTTTAGCTAAGAACACTATGGACAAGCTTTCTTTGATGTGCATGAGCTCTAGCATGATTCTTTGAATCATCCAGACTCTTTCCTGAAGCAACAGATAATTCTGACTGCTGTATGCATAATCCTGTCCGGATAATTCCACTATTACATCTAAGTCATAACATACATGTGATGTATGTGTCCATAATCCATCACACACAGAAGCAAAACTCGCTGGGAGAAGTTCCCTTGAGCTACAGTAAGGTGGGAAGGTTCCACGTTACTGTAGCTTATGGTAGCTTGAGCTAGTTTGTTCTACCACCTAGAAACACACAAGACACATAATAATATTTTAACTAACCCTTTAGTCATTCAAGTATGGACAAAAATTCCATTTCTATTGCAGGCAAGGGACAGGCACATAACATCTTTGCTTTTTTTCACATGTGAAAGTCTCTCCCAGCTGTTTAATGCAAAGGAGAGCATGGGCACGCTGTGAGTAGCACAGCATGGTTAGCCAGCTGATGTGCAACTATCAACTATCCAGCTTGCCATGCAGGAAGATACACAAACTCCAGTCTGCCTGTAGGCAAGCTGAAATCGGATATAAATCAAGATTCTGTATCTTAGTCTTACAACTTCTCCTCACAGATCTAAACAATAACACATAGGCTACAGCAAGTTGCTTTTCTGTTGACCGCTTTCTCAGCGTAGAAGGATAGTATCATTAATGGGCAAACCAGCAACTAAAGTCCTCCCTGCATTCTTAAATCACACACCAGAGATCCAAGGTGTCAAACCACCAAAGGAAGAAGTAAATTAACATACTCACTCACAACACAGGATGTGCAGAAGGGAGCAAGCTAGCCAAGGATCAAAGTCATGGGAGATGGAATCAGACAGGCCATGAGTCCCAAATAGAAACTCATGACCTTCTTGTGCCATCTTGGAAACTCCACTTCCTACAAAGCGTCAGGGAACTCCCTCAAGAGCCAGAACCCCCACACAATACATACCCTACACAAACAAGCCTCCTAACTTCCCTGCAAGCAGAATCAGTTCTTACAGAGGTGGCTTCTTGCCCCACCTCCAAGTTAATGTGGAAGGTGGGGGCACCTGGTGGTGATCTCCTAATCAGTTCCTACCCAAGGCTGGCCAGACCCTGGGTGAAAACCAGTCAGGAGGGGCTTTCTTGCCTGGTTGTGGCCATCATCCATATGCCAACCCTCATCCAGGGCTGGGAGTTTGAATCACAGCACTTCAGTTGCTCAGGATTTTGGTTCCCCAAGCACAGCAAATGTAAAGGTTAACGTGGAACCTGAAGTCTTGTCTTCTTGACGTTTCAGTTAGGTGTGGAAAAAAAATTATTCAATACTACACATGTATGGTCACTTTCAGGAAATGTACTGAGTGTGCCCTTGGCAACTCTGGCAAGAAAGCAATGCTAATTCAACAGGAACAATATTAAATACAAACTATTTCTGTGAAACCAATAAAACTGGTTCTATATTTTCCCTGAGAGGAGCTGAAATGTTAACCTATTTAACGCTTTGCTCACAGAGTTGAGAGAGATCTTTTACTTTGTTAGAAGTGTCTCTCTTTTCCTGCCAGAACAAAATGTTCAAATGAAAACATTCTTACAAGCTTAGCAAAAATTTTTATGACAGAAGGTCCATAGTAGCTAAACCAGGATTGAAAACCTGTTACATTGCAAGGCTGGGGGAGTGGCAGTTGCACCTTTAATTCTGCAGCAAATACAAAGGCTTGAGCCGTTTTCACTTTGTTGAAGTAAATCTATTTTAAAAGAATTTACAAGTTATTTTAAAGATACTTCTCACTTTCTAGAAAACCAGTCAGATTTCCTCCTTCCCACCAAATTGGCCACATTATGAGGTAAACTGTAGGCACCACATTGGATTGCTTTAGTCTTATCATGTTATGGCTCATTGTGATATGACAACACATGACAAATGAAGCTAACAGGATTTGACATGCCAGATCACCTCTTTCTTGTTTCATTTCAGAGATTTTATTTTAGTTTTTACTCCTACATGGTAGATAGGATGATGATTCAGTCCTAGGCTTGCAGGTTGGAAGAGACCTCAGAAGCTTTCCAGTCCAACCTCCTGCTCATAAGTGGTTGAACTATGGGGTCACACAAGATTGCTTTGGGCTTTATGCAGTCAGATCTTGAAAACCTCTGAAGACAGAGACAGCACAACCTCTGCGGGTGACTTATCCCAGTGCCTGACTGTTCACCACATGGAAAAATGGTTTCTATATATTCACGCTGAACCCTGCATTTCAACTTATGCTTTTGTCTCCCATCCTCCCACCATGCACCACTGTGAAAATCCTGCCTCCATCTTCTTAATGACTTCCTTTTAGGTAGTAGGCAGCTGCTATTAAGTGTTCTTCATTTCCCCAAATTCTCTTCTCCAGGGTGAACAGAACAGATTCCTTCCATCTCTGCTAGCTCCCCAGAGCTTTGCAGTCACTCTCGGTAAGCACAAGCTCTTCCCTGGCAGTATCCCTGTTGGACCCAGAGCAGAGTTAACAGCCTGAGGGTTTCACAAGCCTCTGCAGTCTCTCTGCAGAGCTCTGGATGTGAGCCCTTGGCCAACAATAAACCTCTCAAGATGGCATGGTCAGGTCTGCAGAGCATCGTATGTCCCCTGCAACCACCTGCACCTTCCTTCTGTTGTTGGTGCATGGGTCAGACTTAGGCAGCTCTGGTGCTTCCCCAGATCTGTCTTTCTCCCCCGTGTGGCTCACCACTCTCACAGGCCACCATGCCTACCCTGCAGTCCCTGGTCTGTGAGCACAGACAAGTAGCTGCCACCAGAAGTCACAAGCCTCTAGTGTGCCCCTCATAATGGGACCCTCCACTTGCCCCTACACTGACCACAGCCCCTTACTGCCCCTTGGTGGGTCAGCTTCTCCACTCAACAGGGTCTCCATGGAGATCCCCATCTCCTCTGACAGCTGTTTCTCACCTGGGCAGCTCCATGAGCAGGCTGCCCATCGCTCACCACTCCTAGCACCCACCTCTTCCCTGTAATGACAGTGGGAAGTCTTGACTGAACTGGTGCCGTGTTTCAACCTGGAGGTTTTAAAACTGCTATTCATTATCTAGAGGGCTGTAAAAATAAAACGCAGAATGGAGTTGGACATGCAGAAGTGGTAAATGGCGGTCAGCAAGGAAGACCATCAATCACTTGGAAGAATAACAGAAATAATAAATAATATACTACATGTTACATGTGAATAATTGAATATTTTATAAATAATCACTGAAACTTTTAAAGGGTTTTGTACCTTTTTTTTTTTCAACTGCTACTAGTAAACCTTAACCTTAATGTGTATAAGACACATGACAGAAGTACATCTCACAGTCAAAAGAAAAAATATCCTGAAGAATTAAAACCTTTGATTAGTATAAAATTAAGTTCTTTTGAGCTTGTGGAACATCTGTCTGTAATCCTAGAGAGGATCAGTCAATAATTCTGTAGAACTTTTCCAAAATATGACATTTTTTAAAGTCCAGAAAGCAATCTGTTCCCTGCAAGAGATCACAACTCTAGTCTATGGAGATCTGATAGCTTGGGGTTTTTTTCTGCTTTCTCACAGCATGCATGGTAAACAGAGTGGATGAAATAGCAACATAACCTGATTTTACCCAGACCATGGAAGTAGGTAATGTTCTGTAGCTTCCAGTCCTTTACTCAAAAAAAACCAAACCAAACCAAACCAAACCAAAAAAAAAACACCTGCTAATCTAAAAATATAAAATATCTAAATCTTTTTGTTCCTGACCATTTTTTTTTCCTATGTGTACGTATCTCACACTTTGGTTAATACAAAGCTACAACATCTGCACTCAGGTTTCAAGTATCTTTGAGAGTGGTTCTACTCTGCATCCATTTATCATTAGACTACCATGCATCAGTTGCCAGAAAGTTTTATTTAATTTGATAACTTAGAAATTCACAAATTCCATTTTTTTCAAGTAACATGTTGCTACAGAGGTTTCAAAATCAGAGTACTTGTACCTTCATGAAGCCACCATAGTCTTAGAGCGGCCTCTGCCACTATGGTTATTAGTACACAAATCCACATACTTAGAAACAGATCCAGGACCAGATCTCAAACCTGCACACCCGAAATTGTGTGATCAAGTTGTCATGCACTTAGGACCTTTTTATCTTAAAAAAAAAATCCAGGTATGAAGTTTAGATCCATAGACAAGTTTTTCAGATGTTAGAATAACTCAGACACAAGTTTGTCAAATTACACTTTATAAATTGGAAATAATTCTTAAACATTGTTCTTGTATGGCTATAGTTTAATTATTTGAAATTACCTTTTGGGACAACAAGAAGCTATAGTTGTACTGGATAAAGACCATATTAATGCAAGGACAGCGGAGTGCTTCCACTAGCGCTGTAGAAAATGTAACTCAGACAAGTGATGCACAGATTATACATGACTTCTTCATACGTCTAAGCACAGGACCTTATGCTGGAACAATACGAGAGAAAACTCTGGAGTCAGAGCAGGCTTTGATGTCATCCTAAAATTGAGATGGAGCAACACGGGAAAACATAAATAATGTCTAGCAATGTTCTTGAATTATCCTGGAGAAGTGGGCCACAATCTGTCTTAGAAAAATAACTTTGTTTTTACTTATTGAGGGGGGTCACTTGAATGCGAGGGATGTGACATGCACTCAGATTGTTTAGGTAGAAAACCAGAATTATTATTTTTATTTTTTAAAATACAGCAGCAGTTGTTGAGATTATAATAAAAATGAATTTTCCTTGCAAAATGCAGATTGCTTTCCTGAAAATTAAAAGCGCACGTTCTATCCTCATAGGTCTCTGATATGTTTGTAGTTTTGGGCACTTAAATTAGTCGTATTAATCATATGACTCTCCAGAGGCTTGTTTTTTCCATCAACTAAAAGGGAATGTAAAGACACATGGGTTTGTATTTTAAGACATGGTTTCATTTCTTAAGTGAGTGAGATAATAACCCAGTTTAAATGAGAATAGGAAGAAAATGTCATTTCACTGTGGATGAGTATTAAATCCTAAAGGACATCTTGAGAAAGTTAATAGTTGGAAATAATACAAATATGAATTCTTCCTTTGCTTGCATGAAAGAGGCAAAATGATGCTGAGAAGAATCTCTAAAGCTAGTGTTCTGTCTCATCCGTCACTCTTCCTACATGATCCTAGACCTCCTGAGAATTTTTGGAAAGCGTGAGAAAATTAATACTATCAGTAAGATCCTTTCGATTGAAGAGGAACGAAAAAGGGTTTTAAACCATAGACCCCTGGCAGTATAGTGTTTTAACAAAGTTTAGATGTGTGACTCATTTTGTCAGGAAGAACAAAGCCCTGAAAATCATCATTTTGACTATGTCCCTTTCAATATATACAGGAAGTTGCAAAGTATCTCAGCAGCCTGCAAAGGCCACACTTTTGTATAAAACTAAAATATTCATTATTGCAAGGCACTTAAACTCCCAGAGTTACAGTAGTGTTATAATGTTAACAATTTAGATTCACAGCTTTCTTTTCTTGCCATTGCATCTCCATCAGGTTCCCTCCGAATATATATTATTTTAGAACGTGTGGATTGTTTTAAACATAAAGTACTACTTACAGATTTTGTTTCCCCTCCTGAGCATCCCTTCTCCTCACACTTGTGCTTTCACTGACCTGAACAGTTTGATAAAGCATTTTACTTCACAAATAGGAAATTAAATACTGGTGTCTATTAAAGCCAGTGTTGAAAATATTACAGGTATTAACAAAGTATTTCACTTATCACTATTTCTCTTCAATTCAATAGGAAAAGTTCTAGCTTATTTCAATGAGATAAGAATTAAAGTTCTGATTCTGAAAGCCCATAGTGCTGCTTAGAAAACAGCTTTTGGGTTCAATTAACCATTTTCAGTTCTGTACACTCAAGCAGTTACTACTGAATATATTAGTGCGCTATAAAACGTTTACTTCCAGATTTTTAAAAAATAATATTGTACTTATGATTTCCAGAGGAATCAGCAGCTGTGCAGGTAATGTAGACCAGTAGGAGAAGACAATAAAGCTAAATGACTGAGGTCTTTACTCTGCACAGCAGAGCTGTTATATTTTTGATGTCATGCAATGCATTGCGTGCCCAGTTGTAGCTAGAGTGCATTATATGGGCTCCCAGGTCACATCTTCCAGTTTAATTTAATCCCAAAGAGATTCATCACATGTGGTCCAAGGCTGCTGTGAGATGGGAGCCAAGGTTCAATAGGGGGGAATAAGTGGGGGAATGAGCAAGGGATGCGTTTCAAAAGTACACCCCTGATCCAAGCCCAGACAGTAATACCAATTTTCCCAGGTGTGCCCTCATCTTTGTTTCAGTGGCAAGTGATTTACTAATTTCATTACATTGTCTGTAAGTAATTTGGACGTAGGGGAGGTAAAAGACTCCTAGTGTCTTTTACATACAGAGCAATAATACCAAGCACTGTTATTGCTTTTCAGGGTACTTGTAGAACAGAATGGATTTTATAGATCTGAAGCATTTGAATTTTCAATCCTACAGTGGTATCAAGCATCATCAATACATTACTTACAGGGAAAAAATCCCCCAAATCAGACACTATAATAAAGAGAAAATTTTATGTTTATTTATAATTTTGTTACATATTCATATAAAATTAATATGCAATTTTAAAATATATATAATTTTACATATTTTATAATGTTCATTTATAATTCTAATTTTCTGTATTTTTTCAAATAATAACAGTCTACTCATGCACCTGAAAAATTGACATTCTTTAGTTTTAAGCTCCTACTACTCCTGATATATACAAATATGTGTATATTTTCATTACTCTTATACTGACATCCTGTTTTGCCATTTTTTCAGTTAAAACAGATAAATGTAGGAGACAAAGAAAACATGGGTTATCAATAAAATAAATACTAAAAGAAAGCTTTGCACTGTATAAAAGATATATATGGCTGTGAAAAACAGTAAAGAGTTAAAAATCACTAATAAAGCTTCTAGATTTGTGAAGTACATATTTGAAAAATATAGACTTGGTTAAATCAAGATTGAACATCTCAATAAACACCGAAAGATACTGAAATGGAAAAAAAAGACAAATTGAAATAAAGGGTGCATCATGAAAGTTGAAGTAAAAAATAAAGTGACTACAAAACAAGCTCAACCGAAAGTCTTTGCGAAAGAAGCTAAGTATTTGGACAACTTAGGAAGGAAAAAAAAACAAACACAAAACAAAAAAAAAAAAAAAAAAAAAAAAAAAAAAAAAAAAAACACAAAACCTGGGGCACCTTTTTAGTAAAGACAGCCTGAAGCTAATTGAGATATCTGACTTGAATCTAAACAAGCACTTTGCACCAATTTTGCATAAGAATTATGGTGCCCAATGCAGTGTCAAAGGTGTGAGGGTGATAGTTTGAGAATATTGGAGCTGATGTTACATCAACAGTAAGAAGAAAATGCAGAGGGTTTTGCGTCTCCTGACTACATCACATAAGCTCCACCCCAGGACATTAAAAGAACTGAATATAATTTTAAAACACATATTTAAGGCTATTAAAAAATCTATCAAATCAGGAACTACGCACAAAGTTCATAGCAGTAAGCATAGTAATAATAGCTGAAAAAAGGAAATGTGATCCAGGCAGCCGTATGTCTCATAAAATGACCTTAGCAATAGGCAAGGTTCAGGTACATTGTGTGCAGAAACATCAATTACAAACATAGAAGTAAAGAGAAAAAAAGGATTAAATATACATTAGTGTTTCATTGTTATATTATGACAGACTAATCAGGCACCCCTGCTGCTAAACTAAGACAGTACAGAGCTATCCTAACTGTTTTTAAGAATTTCTGTTATCATGCAGGAATTATTGCTGCTTGCAGGAAGGTGGAATTGCTAGAAGAGGAGGGTGGCATTGTGATGACAACCACTTCTGTCACTGTTCAGTTGGCAGGTTACTAATGGAGTTTCATGCAGACCAGTTTTGGTGGCAAAGCCCTGAAAGCATCTCACCTCCAGGAGGTCTGGCTGCCAGGGGTCAGGTACTATTTAGAGACACCAAATCTGAGGGCTGGTGACCTTGGGCAGGCTGGTGGTCACTGGACTGGGTGCTCTCACCAAACCTGCTTGCCTCAGCGGCACGGGGCCCCCATGAGGAAGCCACTCTCTCTGTTGGCTGTATTATTGTGCTTGGTTCCCGTTTCACATGCCTTTGCAGAGCAGCAAGTCCCCACTGCTCCTGGATCCCTGACAACAATCCCCACATTCCTAGAGTACAGAGCTTATCTCTCTAGATTTCATCTGGATCAGGAATCCCGTTATCTTCTTAGCACTACAGCCAAATCTTGCATCATAATTAAATTCATCACTAATTTTTTTCCCTGCCTGTGAGCAGCCACTAGAATCATCCATTACCCATGCTGGCTCCTCTAGCATTTGCAGTAGAAAATATTCACAAACACAGTTGAAATTAATAATTTATGCAGGCTAGGTTATTCATCAAAGTAAAAACACTAAGTACTTGAAAAGCATTTTTGCTTCCGTATATATTAAAGCACTAAAATAAAGCAGAAGGTAAAACCACAAACAGATACATTATGAAAAATGTTAAGCTACCAGATTCAGTGACCCAAAGATTGAGCTTTGAATTGAGACATTTCCCTGGGAATTTAAATATGGATTTGATATTAAAAATTGCATGAAATTAAAATAAAAAAGCATCAATTAATCACAGAGTTGTGCATTAATTTCATCATTCTGGCATATATTTTTCTTAATGTCCTTATATATTCTATCTGTATCTGGATAAAATATACAATTTTGCTTTCCAGACCTATGTTGCTTGATGAATTGTCAGAGTCTTTTGACTTCTAAATAACAGTAGCATTCCACCAAACAGCATACCAGGCTTAGATAAGGATTAGATAAATTTCACAGGTGAATTTTAGTCGCTACATGTGTGGATAAAATTCACATCTATTACTCTATCAGGAGAGATCCCAAAGATAACCAATTAATGCAACCTGAATCATGCCAAGATTGCATGCTTAATGAGATATGGGTCTAGAATGGAAGTGTATTCATAAGGCTGAAATATTTTCCATGTTCGTTAAATTAACATGAAACTGACCACTGATGATATGAAACCTATGGTCTCTATAACAGATAAGAAATTTATATCTTCTGAAAGATTTTTTTTTCCTTCAGTGCTGTGACTGCACTGGAATAGAGCCAGGATTAAAGACACAGGAGAGTAAGCACTCTCTGAAATAGTGGAAGTTTTGAAGGGGCCACAGCTGAAATAGGCTGATGTCATCATTGGCACAGTTTGTGGAAAAGGCAATAGGGCAGTAGCATAGTAAGGGTAAAAGATTTAATATGGAAGAAGGAAAGGATGAGCAATCAAAAAGAATTAATTGTAAATAAAGACACAGAATCATTTCATCTGGTTCGTGCTATAAAATTAAGACAAACATCAGTAATACTTCAGGCTTCTTTGACCAAGGCTGTATTAATTTCAGCAGTCATCCCGAGGCTCTTCTGGGACTCTTTCTGGGGCCGTAAAATTTGCCATTTGAAATGAAGTAGTTTTATGATTAAAATTTCTGAAGTGCCTAAAGCTGTTAAAAAAAAAAAAAAAAAAAAAAGTGTTTTGCATGTAAGATGTTTAAAAGGCCAGGTATTAATTTTTTCCAGGGAAAATTTCACATCAAAATATTTTTCAAGTAACAACTTCCCTGTAATGGTCTATCTTGGACTTTCTCTCTCTATAACATATGTTGGAGAAGTGTTTGTGGAGTGTAGTTTAGCAAATATGAAAAAAAAAAGTAAAAAGCTTAATCATCTGAATTTGTATATGCTTTTTCTTGGAATAAGTCTGAAATTCAAACAGTTACCTTTCTTATCAATCATATTTATAAAAATGAATTCTGGAGAGTTCTGTAGCTTACCTACAATCGTTCTACTCCCAAAATCATTCAGCTGAAAACAAGCAGAGATTATTTCCTAGACTGCAGTATTGGTGAGTATTAACTACCTCAGAGAAATTGCATTTTGTTGATGTATTGTAGCAATAACTTATCAAGGAAAAACCATTCACGCATCATTCTGGAGACAGCTATTCCATATGGCCTTTTTCTTACTGCTGTTTAACATTCTCATTTTTTCATAAGAGAGGCAGATGGAAAAATACAGAAAGCACATTTGTCTAGTCGCAAAAGTGTCATCCCTTCAAGACCTTTTGTAATTTATTTTTTTTTTTTTAGTATGTGCAGTAAAATTGTGCTTCATATGACAAAATACATATTGGAATAATGAGAGCAAGCAGGCAATGAAGAAGGCATAAAAATTAAAATGTTGCACAACAACTGAGTGATGGGGGTAGGAGGAAGGTGCAGAGGAAAAACATGTAAAATGTTTTGTGGAATAAGTTACACATAATCATAGAATCATTTAGATTGGAAAAGATAGCTAAGAACAGAGTCCCACCATAAACCCATCACTAAGTCATGTACCTAAACACCACATCTATACATCTTTTAAGGACGGTGACAATTCTATATTAGTCATTAAAACAACAGTGGTAGAGCTAAGAATTATCAATTTTTATGGTCAATGACTTTTCTCTAATTTTCTTTAGTTTATGATAAATAACTGGTACACAAGAGGATAAGCTCCTAAGCAAGACAAGTATATTTTCTTTACAAAGGCAAAAGAAGAAATTGTAAAAGGTGGGGAAATATGTTGGTTTGGGTTTTTTTCCTTTATGATCCCAACTTTGTCAAATAAGGCAGTTCAATCAATCAAAAAAAAAAAAATCAAACTACTTATTCAAGTCACTTAACTGTATTAACCATGTAATCTTAACACCAACACAAGCTCCATGTTGCACATTTTTATCAACAGTTAGTCCCAGGAATCCTTCCCTTCCCAGTTTGTTATCTCAGCAGCAATCGTTGAGACAGGAAAAGGGTAGGAATAGGTCCAGCTATGAATAATAATTTTATTCACTACATATTATAATGCACAAGAGGAATAATGAATTCTTTCCTAGAAGGTAACTTTGTTCGTACAGAACAGCAATCATACAGATTTGTACAGAATCATCTGTGCCTGTGGCACAGCCCTGGTAATATCTCAAGGCATTGTGGTCCTTTCTGTCTTCAGACCCTCTGGCAAAATATCACAACCCTAAAAGTTCAGGAAAAATATGCAAGATTTTTTTTTTTTTATCTCATCTTTAGGAGTAGTCTAACAATGAATTAAATTGCCATTAGCAATCAGTCTCCAAAAATGCTTTATACCTGCTAAAAAACATGTACCATATATGGGATCCTGAAGGCACTGGTTAAAAAAGTATTAGAGCCTTGTGGGGGAAATAGATTTTCCAGATCATTATTCCTGAGGACTTTCAAAAGTTAATCACTCAAGACAGGAAAAAATACACTGAATAAGCCTCCTGCACAAACAAACTGATAGAGATAGGACATTAGAGAGAGAGAGAGAGAGAGAGAGAGAGAGAGAGAGAGAGTAGGTGTACTATGCTATTCTTTCAGTAAAGATACAAAGCTTTTCAACTTAATAAATCTTCTTGAGTAGCAACAAGATATAACAGAGATATACTGCCAGACATATAAATGGTGTGAGGACTGAAAAACTATGCATTCTGTAATTTATGATCTGCTAGCATGCCTGGATGCTTCAAGGAGGCATTTCTGTCTCAAGGTATTTTGTAACTTTAGAAAGATTCCTCGAACTTCATAGAAAGTTCGTGTGCCTGCCCCTCAAAGACCATGTAATGGTTTGAAAACAAACCAGCGAGAGACTCCAAGTCAGAAATACAATTTAATAAGGAAAAACTACCCACATAAGGATAAACTGGTCCCAGCCCCTGTAACCATGACAGACCAGTATTTTCTTTAGGGTATTTGCATGTTCTTATCCTTAGGGTTTTCCTTCTCTTGTTTAACAGCTAGTTAACATAAGATTTATAGAAAACTGATCATACATATTTTTTTTGGCTGAGATACAAATGGAGGAGGAAAATAAGCCCGGGGAATGTTATTTAAATTGGTGGTTTGTTTGGAGGGTTTTTTTGGTTGGTGTCTTTCGTGTGGTTTTTTTGTGTGTTTGTTTGTTTGGGGATTTTTTTGGTTTGTTGTTGTTGTTGGGTTTGGTTGGGTTTGGTTTGGTTTTTGTCTTCTTGGTGACTTCTTCAAAGCTTGCGTGGGATTTTGTGAGATATGGAAAAAAAACTGTAAAAGAACATAATGATTCAACATGGAAAGCAGAGGAGACTTCATCTTGCATAGATGAAGGAAAGAGTAGACAAGTTTTCAACAAGTACTTCACACACATATTTTCTAATAAGTGTTTCTTAAGCCAGCTATCCTAATTCTTCACCACTTTAACAGAAATGGTGCTCCCAGGATGTCTAGGGTTTAGTATTTGGTATTCAAGGAGAATATAGCAATGACATTTTTACATTTACTGAGGTGCTTAGGACTGCAACTTTTCTGAAATGAACAGCTGAAAATAAGTCAGAAAAAAAAATAAAAACAGTTCTGTCACCTATCTCAAGCAGAACAGAAGGGCAGAAGGAAGTCATTAAGTTCAAAATGATCATCTTTAAAGCTGTGTGTTATCTAGTGTATAGCAGAAGGCACTTGAAAAATGCCAGGACAGTATTTCAAAAGGAGGTGAAAACATGAATTGATGAGTTTTTACTGACAAGGAAGTGACCAAAGTCATGACCTTGTAGCATAGGAATTGTTACAGATATGCATCTGCCTAAAACAAGAAATTGTGCACAAGGCTGCCTTTCTGTGCAAAGCAGATGTTAACTCAGAGAGCGACAAATTTTTTTTTTCAGGTTCATTTCTCTCAGGATGCACATACATACATGTATGTCTATATTCACACACATAGGAAACATTGCTGAACTCACAGATCACTTTATGGCTTATGGCCCATGGTAGGCAGGTTGGATTAGATGATCTCTAGGGTCTCTCCCAACCTAAACCGTTCTATGATTCTAAATCTTTAGACTGAACCTTAGGGTATTTTGCATCTTTGCAACAGATGAAAGGAGAAAAAGATGTAGTTCTCCATTTCAGAGCACAAAATACCAGCAGAACAGAGGAACATCTTGTGACAGTTTAATTTTACTGCAGGAGTGTGAAAATTGTGTGAGAAAGAACTGAGTCATGTATTTTTTTGCAAAACTCCATCTTGTAAAAATTCAAACAATGACACAAACTTATAGAACTCATCCACAGAAGTACTCTCATGGAGCTCTGTTGGACTGGACCCAAAAAGACACCAGATACTTACAGGACACAGTGGGGAGGGGGGAGGAAAGAACTTGTACACTCTGAAAGGTTCTCAGTGTCTTGCATGATGTAGGATTGCAGAGCTACACAAAAAGGATTACTTGTTTACACAAGAGAAGACAGGTTACACTCCAGACTAAAAGTGTTTGTATACATCCTGCAAAATCTTTTATCTCTGTTCTTCCTGGTTCTTCCTCTGACATGCCATTCATATCTCTCTTGAGAAAAAGAGCACAAAAACAACACAACAAGGTTTCAAAATCTCAAAAATGTTTTGCATATCTGAAAAATTCCATCTTAGGACACCTCTGAAGAGAGCTGACAGAAGTTCTTGTGCCATTCCCACTATCATAGAAAGCTTAAGTGTAAGAGAAAATTAGTTCACTGTTGCATAAATTTTGCATGGGGAATATTGCACCTTTTTCTAAACTAAGCAAGCAAGTCTAGAAAATAGACTAGTTCTTCAAAATAAGAAATAGTATTAACCAAAATTATCTACTGAAACGAAAAATTTCTTTTGCTCTTCAGAGGAGTTATCATTCCAGTATCTTCCAGTATTCTCTTTCCAGGTTAGATTCTTTGGCTTGATTTTATACTCTTAGCCTAGCAAGTGAGGTGACTCTTTGGAAGACTAATTTGGATGCTTATAATACTGTGTAATTATTTTGTGTAAAGTTTTTGCTCCTGTAACTTGGTGCTAGATAATATATATTAAAAAAAAAAAAAAAAGACATGGGATTCAGAGTGTTTTGGACCTGATATATCTTTATCTTGGTCCCTGGGACACACGGTATTCACAAGATTCTGCATGTATGCCATACATCCCTTGGGATATATGACATTCCTAAGACTCTATAGGTCTATGGTATGACATCTGGATATTACTACAGCTTAAATGGTACAGGGAAA
>NW_008603798.1:7580-15638 GCF_000691845.1 Merops nubicus | reverse complement strand
AAAGAGACAGTCTTCATCAGAGGACAACATGCTGCAATCCTGCCCTGTGATTCCACTCAACAGTCACTTTACTATTGAATCAGCAGCCTTGATCTTCACATTCTAATCAGTCTACTTCTTATGGGTACAGTGCAAGAGTAGAGTAACCATAAGAGGCTACCTGGTGAGGAGGAGAGGAAATATGGAACAGGCTTTGCAGCTCACACCAGCAAGTGGACATGGAACTCACAGAGGTATGTTGCTCCATGTCACAAATGGTACTCCTGATCAGCTCATCTCAGACGTAACAAGCCAAAATATCCTGTAGTCTTTGCACAGACAGGCATAAAGATCCCTTCCCATTTATGCATTTGGCAGTAGTCACAGTCTGAAAGTAGGTATTGTAATTCTCTACAGCCTGTTTAACAGAGGTTTCCTATTGCTTCATAGGGATAAAGTACATTTGTAAGTGAATGGACGTAGGAAAGGAGAAAACTAGGAGCAGATGATAAAACCATTTTAGCATATGTTCCAAGAATGCAGCAGCCTTCTAGTCTCTGCAAACATATAAAATGAGTCAGAATGCCTAGATTACGGTGTTGTTTTTAAATAGAAGGAAAGAAAACGTTGCTACAACAAATATTTAGCAAACTGCTGCAATGTACTTAAAATTCTATGAATGCTCAGCTTTAATGCAGACAAAGAATGACTGCAATCAGTTGGATACAGGCCTAATCAATTCCAAAACATTAAAGATATTTTTTTTCTTTTCATTTTCAGCTACAGATTCCTCTGCATATGCTTATGGACTCTGTGAAGTAAGGCTGTGCAGTCTCCCTCATGCACAACATACTTCAAACTTGGTGTTAATCAGAAGATTTGCATCAGTTATGAGCCTTTGTTCTGAGCACTTTCAGCTCCATTAAGATCAAAAATGATGCGAGTATGCACAGTTCCTGACACTGATAATGTTTTACAGTTACCATACATCAAAATAAAATGCCAGGTACAACTGTGTATAAAAACGACTGAATTATTTTCTAGATAAGGTAGAGTGACAGCTAGTATAAATAACTCATTATTTACATATCTGTCCCAACATTGTGATTTTGATTGAGGAAGTTAAAATTCCATTACAGATAGGTTTTTCCCCCCACAATGCATTACCCTAGCATTTTACCAGAACAATAGATTTCACACTTCAAAGGAATTAGTAACAAAAAGCTACATACAGTGAAATGGAAATTACTATTTAAATGGAGTGGATGAGGTCTGAAACATCACTGTGTCGATAAAAATTGCCCTATGTTTCAATGCCATTTTCTACTGAAGAATGAAGATATAAGGGAAAAGAGGAGAACAAGCAGTGTAGTTAATCGTAGGGGACTATAGGGCACGTGAATAAAACCAAAAGTTTGGTAAGGAACTAAAGGAGGTAAATGGAAGTTAAGAAACAGAAGCTTGATGACAAGTTAGACAAGCAATAAGGACTCAATACAAAACAACAGAGAAGGAAAAAAATCAGAGTGAGAAAGAGAGCAAAAAGTTAGTCCAGAGAAAGGCTAATGAGAGAAGTAAGAGGAAACAGAAAAGAACGGTTGGAAAATCATTGGGGCATAAGGAGGTTGGTGGTGTCAAAAAGGTATGGGAGGACTGGGGTAAAAAAGAAACAAGAAGGAATAAGGGCAGTGAGCAGGGGAAACAGGCTACGAGTATCAAGGAAAGAGGTGCAAGAACCAAGATGGGTACAGAAGGCAGTACAGATATACACAGACTGTGGAAGGGAGAAGTCAAGTTAATAAAAAAGAGAAAGAGGAAGAAGAGGGATGTGAAGTGGGCTACTAAAAAAGACAGTGGTAACAGGTAAGTCAGGGTGGTCCTTAGCTTGATTTTAGATTTTGCTTTAGAGACTTCTGCATCTCTCTGCTGCTTGCTTTTTTTTCTTTTTATTGTCTCCTTTTCCCAGTCTAGCAATCATAGATGCAGCCTAAATCATGAAATCTAGCACTCAGAAGTGAGGACAATCCAGAAATAAATCTGCCGGTGTAGTCCTAGTTTGAATTCTTCAAGTGTCAAAATTTCTATAAAGGCTTTAATTAAATCAACACATTGGGGCATTTTCCACAGAGTACTTGGTCCACCAAGTACCGTTCTCAAATCTCATTTGCTATGATGTGCCTAGAGAAAGCTCTATTCACATGAATGAAACACGCTGTCTCCTTTGTGGGAGTTTGTAAAGAGCTTTGGCCTCCTAACCCTCTTACTCACACACCATGAGTCAATAGACCAAATGAAGACTTGGAAGTATTAGCACTGTTTAGGATATTTGGATTGCATTAGCAAATGTGAATCTGTCTGAAAAGTCACTCTCAAAGTTTGCTTCACAGGCTCTTACATGGTTATCTAACAGTTAGAAAACTATTTTCTTCCTGACTGACAACTGTATCCCTTTAGCTTGGTCTCTCAGGAGATCTGTGTTGAGCTGTATTGTGAATTCAGGTTTTAAATAAGCCAAAATATATAAGTAATATAGTCATTTTAAGTACTGTTTCCATTCAGAAATCCATTTTTTTTTCCAAGTTACATGCCAATATAATCCCAGACAAAATTTATCTCAAAAACTACAAAGTATATGCAGTATACTTGACATGTATTGCACTGACAAAGGGCAATTAGTTTTTCCAAGGAACCCACAAATGTTCAAAAATATTACTTTTTCTACCATGTCAGTTTTTGGGGACATTTGTTTTTCTAATCTTCCATTTACAAATGGGAATCTGGTCTCAAATGTTAAATATACTTTCATAAATACTCACTTCAGACTGAGGAGAAACTAACCCAATTCGTTCAGAATGCTAGTTAAAGAAAAGTAATTACTCAGAATTCATCTCCTTGTCTTGGTGCAGAGACTGGCAAAATTCCGAGCTGCATAAATCTGTGCATAAATCAATTCCAGAATCATTAAAGAGCTTTGCTATTTTAGCCAAAATCCTCTGGGACAAGTTTGAACCAAAAGCAATATCTGGTTTTCAGGTAAGTTCCTGGCAGCTTTTTGTAAGGAAAATTTTAACTGACACTTTACTACTCTGCTGTTAGTTGTGGCTTTTGCAGTTGTGGTAGAGATTATCTCAGAAGAAACAATGCATATAAAAATCACTTTTTTATTAGCCTTATCTAGGTGATTTCAAGCCAATATATGAACCACATGTCTCACTAGTCAGTCATTCATAAATATTTATACTTAAAAACTGTAAGATATGAGGCTTAATTTGTGCAGAATAATTCTTACTTTACAACTGATACATCTATCTCTCCTTTTCAGGTGCAGAAATATGCTCCTACAGTGAAATATTGTCCCCAGCTTCTTAAGGAAAGAAAGTAGGATGCAAAGCCAGGCTGCAGTGCCATTAGTGAGACTGTCTCCTACCCTACAGACAGCGTGTTTCAGAAGGATACACAAAAACACTCACACAAACATGTCTTCCCCAGATGCGTCCAATGAAGGCCCTTCAACCTTAAAGCACCAAAGTTTTCTATATGAAAAAAAAAAGAACCACTCTTAAGTAAGATCTCTTTCAAATTGGTCTACGTGCTCAGAAAACAGTTTACAGCAAGCATTTCCAGCATACATATAGCTGTTTATATTCCTTCTTTTGGGTAGTAGTAGAGGGAAGTGGCCAGCATTGCTCATAATGTTCAAGAATAACACAGAGATATTCTTTGATATTAGGTTGTTCTATGTCTGTCAAAATTAAGTCACTTAATGGATGTATGCACACTATATACGCAACTTTACCTTAATATTTGGTCTGTAAAATATTATGTTTGGACTGGCTCTAGCATTAGTAAAGAAGTAATCACTAACTAACCTTCTGTAAGCAAATTATCCTTATAAAGGGACAGGTTTTGCATGCTGTATTTCATCTCTGCATGTGATGGATCTACAGAAAACAAACAAACAAACAAAAAATGAACATCAAAATACTAGAAGGTTTAAGAAATTTACACTTCCCTTCTGCAATCCCCCCAAAAGTTCTCATTATACTGCAAAACAATTAAACTTTGGGGACTTTGTTCTCTAGATTTTTCCATTACTTTTCACTATTTTATTTTAACTGAGATACTAAACCTCTCTCTTGGTGTAAGTCACCACACTGATACTCCTTGCAGTTTTGCGGTGCATAAGGAATTTTCATCTTCTCTCATTATATTTCACCACAAAATTATGAGCCTTTAAATGTGCTATGATTCCTAAGGAGCTTATCTACCAGTGTAGATACATGGCACGTGCTGAAACAAGTGCCACCATCCACAGCATGATTACCAAGGCAACTGTGGCTGCCTGTTTAATTCAGCAGCGGTCTCCCTGCATCTCACAGAACTATGTGACAATCTGCTCCACTCCGGTATTGTGCGCTCAGAAAAGAAGACCATCATTTCTTTATTAGAGTAGCAGTAGCAGAATCTACTGCAAATTACAAGCTGTGAGCACTATTATACTGGCAAGAACATGTAGTGTTTAATTCTTTCCAGCTCTGCAGGTTATGTATCATCATGTTGCTCTGTTAATACTTCTTTTTTAAGAAGAGTTTTGTTCAAAAAAGCTCTGTGGGATTTGGAGAATCTTTCTGACACATAAATGTAAGATAGTACTAATATGTTTTTTAAAGCCACATGCAGGGCTTATTCTTGATCCCATTGATGTCAACGGGATTTTGCAATGCTTTGATGGGACTCAAATGAGGCTCATAGTGAGCAGGGAAAAATGATTTAAAATGTTTATATAAAACTCTGATATCTCATGGCAAAGAACCATTGTAACTACAAGGAAGTCTGTGTACATAATTTCCTGAAACACCGAACTCTTGACACAGCTGCCTTTAGGAAGCCTGTCTTGTGGAGGGCAAGGTAAATACGGAAGGTCATTGGTCTGGATAACAAGTGGGTCAGGGTCAGGAAGCTGAGGTTTCTGTGTCAGCCTCAGAGCATGTACTAGGTCTTTGAATAATCATGTTGGTTAAAATCAAGAAAGATACACAGACACATACTCTTTAGATACCTAACTTTTGTTCATTGATATGGCCATCTCAAGGCACTGTGGATCTAGGTCTTCAATCCAATTCAGAATGAACAATTTAGAACAATATTGGAACATATCAGTGACTTAAATTTTACCCTGGTACCATTAGCTATCCTGAATAAGGAAGAACATGGCTGGCCGAATCAGAAAGACATTTTTTCCCTCCATACACTTTCTCCATCCTAATTACTAGCAAATTCGACAAGGGTTAAGGAAGGGTGCTCTTGCCCACCTTTTCTGCAAGAAATGAAGTTGTGATCCAGTGTACATTTTCTTTTCACACAAACAGTTATAATCAGACTGTCTTCTTATCCAGTAAATAATGGGAGGACCTGTGAGGAAGGAGTACACATTATAATTAAAGAGGGAGAGGAAAATAAACATCCATACTGAGATCTGCACTTGGTAGCTTTCCAGTGTGGGACTTTGCAGTCTTGATGTGTTCTTCAAATGAAGTTTTTCCACAATTATCTACGTTACAGAACACTACACTTAAAGTTCAGATTCTTTCATTGCCATATTGACATCTACATGGTTCACTACAACGTTTGCAACTTTGAAAACCACTGCAGAGATCTTTTTTATTTGATCAGTTAAAACAACAATCAACAGAAAGAAAGTTTAGTATTTTTATAATAGTAGACTGTTTACTAGTAAACTAGTCATAAAAAGGAAATGGGAAACTACTTTTCCATACAGTAAAAATACTCTTTTAGAGCAGAAAAAATATTGACTCTAGAAATTCAGATTACATTTAGGTTTTGATGTGAATACTGAATAGAGTAATAAGCCTTTCTGTTCCTTCTAACCCAAACTCTAGCCTTTCTGAACGTTATTTTCCTTTCCTGATTTCTTACCCTAGTCTCACTATATCTCTCATATCCATCTCAATATCATCACATCTAGTCTGTTCTATTCCTGCTTTCTAACTTAAGCCTCTCATGCAGTAGAACACCTCTTCTGTTCCTAGCCCTGGCTATTTACAGCTACTGTTTTGCAGTAAACCATCTTTTTATTGCAGTAAGCCATTTTCATTGTCAATTTGAGCCTTCCTTTCTCACTTGCTTTTCTCTCTTCTCTGCTTCTGTCATCCTTTTCACAGTATGATAAGAGGGCCTTTTCTCCAGCAAATCTTAAGGGAAGTAAAAAGTAAAAGCAGAGAAGACACCTTGTTCTCAGTTTGGGTGACAAATAACACAGTATGCTACAGTAATCAGAATAAACAGCTTTGACAGAAATCTTCCTCAGCACCTGCACTCTTGAACAAGAGCTTGTTCAACACTGACAAAGGTCCATGTAGTGTTAATCATGTCTTTAAAGAATATGTTAGAAAAAAGGGTATTTTTAGATTAAAAGTTTATTTTTGCAAAAGCTAACATTACAAAGGAGAAAGTAAATTGCAGAATAATCTCTTAAATGTTCATAAAGTACAGCAGAACAGAAATTTTACAAATTCATACAAATAAATTACTTTTTGCTAAAAACACGGACAGGTACATAGGAGTTAGATGGATTAAAATGCAAACGAGCACAAATCCATTCTCCACTCAAATCTTTGAAAGAAAAGAGCCATAACCAAACAGAAATTGAGAGACTTCCTAAAAGGTTTATATTTGATTTCCAATTTACCCTGACCTCTATTTCTCAGATACAAATTTCACTACTTACTAGTAAGAGTATCCCCATTTACCTGCATGGAGGCTCTAACTATTATCACTCAAAAATAACAGAAACATCATATAATGTCTCTGAAATTAGAACTTACACATTTAAACAATGTTGTGCCTAATTTCAAGACAAGAAATATCAGTTTTGTCATTATTTCAACAGTGTATATTTGTCTGTACTGTACTGCATGTTTATAAAATAACTTTAACAGCCTGCACCTAAAGATCAGGGTAAAATCTGGATAATGCAAAAATAAAAATTATTGCATGACACTGTACTATTAAGTATAAAGAGTGAGTTTGTTCTCTACCTGAACACCAATGGAAAGTAAAATGGTCTTCTCAGAGTCCAGATGCCATGTATTGTCTTTGACTGCCTAGGGTGTGGTATAGGTAAATCCAAATGCGGCTTTGTAGCTTTTTTCCACTTTCAGCTAATCCCAAGACAAGTGTAGGTCATGCTCTGAACTTATAAAATTGTGAGAATCTGAGAATGAAAAAAAAAAAAAAAAAAGGAGATGCAAATTCAGAAGTTTAATTCTTATATAATTGGCAATTATCAGTTGCGCTGATAATGAACCCTTCAAAAATAAATTAACTTTTTTGACATATAGGTTGTTTAAGTAGAGGGCAGGAAGAAAACTAAGGAAGCCACAGTGATAGTCTGGAAAGTCTCAATGTCAGATGATAAGCATTTGCAGTAAAATCTATGAATCAGTTGGGAGAGTCTTTGTGAAAGGTGTATTTTGAAGATTTTCCCCTCATATGCGAAACAAAAAGTAATTCCTTGGTTTAATGACACAAATACAGATGGATATAGACTCTTGTAAATGTTTTTATGAAATTCTCACTTCTTAAAAAAGAAATTCTGAGAGAAAGGATACCACCCTCTGCATCAGACTTCAGGTGATTTTTTTCTTGTTCTGTTTTTCTCTTCTGGATTCTTACATGACTTCATATTCATATGGCTGTATCAGGCATTATTTCCTCACTTTTCCACACAAATCCAAGTAAAAGAATGAGCTTGTCAAATGCAGTTATAACACAGATTTTTTTTCTTCTGACTGCATCTTCCTTCCCTATAAACAGGCAGAAATAGTCATCTGTCACAGAAGAATAGGAGAATTCATCCTCATAGCACAAGAACAGAACAAATCTGACCACAGATTCTCTTGAGAAATCAGAAAGTTGCTTAACTTTCTTTGGATTATTTCCTTACTTCTATTGGCTTGGACAAAACCTGAAATATTGTTGAACTACCCTGTCCATTTTTTTGGTCCCCTTCTTCTCTGCCGTGATGCAGCCATTTTTTGCATTAGTTTGAATCTACCC
>NW_008603798.1:0-7549 GCF_000691845.1 Merops nubicus | reverse complement strand
AGAGCTCCTACTTTAGACTGTCGTTCTACATACTTTTGCAGTATAAACAACAGAGTGAAGAAATACACACTATTTCATTTTTACAGAGGCTTTCCTTTCAGTATTTTTTTTTTATCTCTACTCTGATTACTAAAAAAATACTAATTTACACTGGATTAACCAATTTGTTGTGTTCCAGTATTGCCACAAGCAAACACAGGAAGGAAAATATCAGCCAAAAAAAGTATTTTGGACAACACATCACCATTTACTCTAAGTACTTTATTAACTTGTGAAATATTTTATGTCATACTTTAAAGTCCTCAAAACAATCAGGCAATGTAAAAATGTTCTAGCTTCCCCAACTTTCTGATAATTTCAAAATTATTATTTTTTCCCCAAGTGGAACAGCAAGAATTTTGAATTATTGAAATCTCCCTTGAAAGAGAATCTTCAGTGCATGGCGGGTTGAGGCCATTTGCAGTCACTGAAAGGGGAAACAGCCACTAGGTACCAGGGACATCTCCTGATCAGTTTTTTGTTGCTGAGATGGAATGTTCCTGAAAATAAATTTATGTTAGTTAAATAGTATTCTCTCTTTTCATTTAATAGTTTTGTTTTCACTAATCTATTGATGTCAGAGTATTTCTTCTTTACAATGATATCAAAAAATTTATTGCATTGACTCAGAGAACAGTAGGCATTGTTTACTGAAAGAAAATAATTTTTAAAAAAAAGTGTTTTTCTTTTTTTAATGTGCAATGTATTTGAATTTACTGTGAAAAATATGTAGTAAAAAAAAAGGAAAATAAAGTATTGGGGCATAGTACACTGAATATAATATACTTGCCTCATTGTAGAAAACAGACAAATCCCAGAACAGAATAATCACTCATTCCCAGTTATATTCAGATTTGTTTACACACATTCTTATGGAATTAAAAATATTTAAAAATATCTCATCATGAAATTACTGAAGTCCTAGTGACAGTACTCAGATTAAATTACTGAGAGAGAAAACCAGATTGTCCTGATTTGCTAGCTCAAATACAGTCATTACTACATCTGACTCATCTTTAAACAAGGGCCAGAAACAGACATCATCATCCCTACAAAAGAATGCTCACCTCTAGCCAATGACTAAGGACTGAAACGGTGTGGGGACTCCACAGGGTATGGACTGCCCCTACTGCCCGGGGCAAAACCAGGTAAAACAGGTTGAAGAACTGCACATGCAATTCTGAGCCTTGTTTTAGTATTCCAGCGTAATGAAAACAAGGTGTCATAACTGCATTTTGACCACAAAATCAGCTATTTGTCAAAGGCAGACAAAACTGAGAATGTAACTGAATACTTGATGTCATATTTTTGGGATTTTCTTATTTTAGAAAATAATTTAAATTGCTAATACTGAATTGGGGACCTGTATAAAACACGATGAAAACCAGTAGCATACTACAAGTTCTGATCTTCTGCTTTCCAAATCGGAATAAATATTTGCAAAACAAGGTTTTGAAGAAAGCAACTCTTCTGTTTCATACAAAAAATATTTAAATTTATTTAAAAGAAAACAAACAATGGTATTGAAATGAAAATGTATTACTGAAAAAAGTTTCAAATAGTTGAAAAAATAAAAATAGGAAAAATAAAAACGTTAAAGATAGGAAACTGCAATAATTTATTTAGTTTTGCTCCTTTGAAAATTTTGTCAGTGTTTTCTTGAAATATTTTGACTCAGTTAAAGCAGCATTTTTCATTAGAAATTTACTACAATTAAATATTTTTCACATTATTTATCTTCTATGATTAGAATGAGCTTAAACTGAGAAATAATAGCATCAAAAAAAACCCTTGCAATAAACCATTAAAATGCATATTTTTCATTAAATATATTTCCTGTGTACTGTTAAAAAAGGCCTTCTGCTACCTTCAGTTAATGCCTATTGAAACTGAAAGATTGTTTCAAATACTATAGTGCTTGGCTCCTTATAGATTCACTGTTCATCTCCTCTCAGCAAGAAATAATGAATTCAGAATAATTGTCAGTAAAAAGCTCAATATAGTACAAAGAAAAAAGTTTGAGAGAAATATAGCCATATCTTGTGTTTACAATAGCCTCCATTGTCACAAAGGAAGCATAATTTTATTTAGTAAAATAATAGTGCATTTTGAACAGTGCATTACTACACTCTGCATTCAAGTCTCTAAGGTCTGGCATATGAAGAAAACAAAAATTTTGTGATAAAAATTTGGTGAATTAAGATATTGCTAAATAGTACTTTAGCACCATAGTAGATCCTAATTTCTCTTACACACTTCTGTAAAACATTTCCCTCTTGCTTGGCAATTCTGGTAAATTCTGCTCAAAAATTACAAATAAAAAATTATGGCCCAAGACTGCCGTATTTAAGATGACTTCTCCTTTGAGTTGGTAACTGATAATTGGTACTAACCTTGTTCATACATTACTATTTGTCAGTGATGCTGTAGTGACAGCCTGTCTCATCTACTATTTAACCTGGAAAAGACGATTCTTCCAAGCTGTGCCTAAGCTGCCCAGGAGCAGACTTTGAGCCATAGCACAAGCAAATGGGGGCAAATTGCTGAGGCTCCCTCCTCAAGGCGCACAAAATGCAGCACGCCTGTGTGTGGTTAACGTGTGCCGCCACTGGATGTCACTGATGTCCCACTGGCACGGCGTGCAGCATCACAAGTGATCTCCGAGCAGAAGGCCCTCTCCCACACATACTGAGATACCATTAATAAAATCTAGCCTAATGAGGAACGTAACAATCAAAGAGGTACCAGTTTGCTAGTTTAACACTAAACATTCAACACTCATCACAGCTGGAAAATAATTTACAGATTGATTCCACAACTAGGGAAGGAAATCTCATTTTACTCTGCACCATTAGTGTGTAGCAGCACATGTGATATTAGATACTGAGCTGCCTAAATATGGAATTCCCGTTTCCAAAAGCTTCCCTTCAATAAAAGGCAGCTGCTTTTGTGAACCTTACTGTTTGATGATATGGAAAGTATAATCCAAAAGTAGCTATAGTATTATATGTGGAGTAAAAATTGAGCTGTTAGAGCTAAAATAAATATTTTTAATAAAAATTTCTCTCCATAAATGTGTCAAAGGAGTTTATAGCAGTCCTAATGTATGATCTTTGACCAGTTCCTGATTTTTCTTGCTATTTTCATAATTTCTGTGGAAAAAAAAAGAATGTGATGTCTCTAGGGGAAAGTTCTCACATCTTCATTATCTTAAAACCAAGAAATGTCAAGCTGAGACAGAAAAGGAGTGTGATGCTCTGTCTTCATTTCAAATTCCAACTTATTTTCTTTATCAAATATCTTCACCTCTCAAGACTCGGCACTGTGTTAACCATGGTGTCTGTGTGGCTTGGGTCGTGTTTGCCTGTACATACATACAACATGATTTAAAACTATTTTGTTACAATATATGTAATTACCTATCCTCGGACATCTCAAACTCAACATCCTACACATTTGTTTGGTGTAGCCCTTCAATCTTGACAAGAAGTCAGGTTGCTCACTTTCATCCTGTATTCTAAGCAGCATACTTGCAATATCTATAGGGAACAATAACAGCAGATTCACTGCTCCTTTAATCTGACTTCAGGTTATAGAAATCAGACTACCACTAGGAATTTAGGAGTTCCTGCAGAAGACAGAAGAAGCATATGTCCTCACAATCAGAGAAGCACTGTGTGTACCTGTGACTTTGCAGAAGATAATTTTAATCTTGGAATAACTGTCTGAAACCTGTAACAGCAGCCAAGACAAAGAAAGCAAATCAGATACCATTTATGGCAGAAAATTCTAACACCACTGTTCGTTTTTATTATAAGCTATTGTTGTGCAGGTAGATGCACTGGTAACTGCTGATATTCTTTATCTGCTTCCATGGTAACAGTGAGCATTCATGTGCATTAGAGTTAGAAATATCCCCAAACTTGACCCGTCACATTCTAGGATCATTATCTCAACCCTTTAGAGGCAGATGGGAAAAGTAAAAAAAGGAAAATAAACAGTAAAAGACAGGCTTTCAAGTATTTTTCCTTCTTAAAGATGTTTTGTGCATTTTTGGTGTGTCTTAACAGGAATGGCAAAGCAATTTCTCTTCAGAGGATGATCATACACACCCCCTCTCCCTTATCTCAGGTAGAAGGAGAATATAATAGTGAAGGTTTCCCTCTTACACAGACTATCTCTTTGTCCTTTTTTAAATGGTTGGAAGGAATTTAGGCTATGTAGAACATATTTGTCTCTCAGAAGTCCTTTGTCATCTTACCAAAAAGCACTTTTTTTCCTCTATGATTTGACAATTAAAGAAGAGTTGAGATTATCTGAATGATATAGTCTTCAGAGAATCATAGAATGGTTTGGGTTGGAAGGGACCTTAAAGATCATCTAGTTCCAACCTCCCTGCCATGGGCAGGGAGACCCCTCACGAGATGAAGTTGCTCAGAGCTGCATCCAACCTCATCTTGAACACATCCAGTGATGAACAATCTGTTCCAGTGTCTCACCACCCTCAGAGTGAAGTACTTCTTCCTTACACCTAATCTAAATCTATCTTCTTCCAGTTTGAAGCCATTACCCCTTGTCCTATCACTGCAAACCCTTGTAAAAAGCCCCTCCCCAGCTTTCTTGTAGGCCCTCTTCAGATACTGGAAGACCACAATAATGTACTGGTATCTCCATAATAAATCTTTTCAGAGGGTTTTATGGGATAGTGAGAACCAGCAATCATTCATTTCTGTGTTACACTCAATGTATTCACAGGGTTTCTCAACAAGACAAAAAAAAAAAATTATATACCGCTTGGAAACACTTTTGATATGCAGAGCAGAGATTAATTAACAAGTAGAAAGATTTGAGCCTGGGATACTTGTGGAAGAAAAAAGGGTTACTTTCAACATGAAGACTCACTAGCCAGAATCAGACAAAAGAAGATTATCATAGGACCTGAAGAGAGTTGTGTAAGGGTTGTGCAATTCATGAAGCAACTGAAAAGCTGCTGGACTGTAGAACAAGACAGCAGAAGTACAAACTTGCAAGGACTCAGTAGCCAGGGGGAGACTTATCCTCAACAATTTTCATTTAATGTCTCACCCAATAGATCTTTATTCTTTTTTCCCATTATTTATTTTTACAACAGTGCTTTGGAAAGTGTGAACATTTGAGCATGCTCACTAGAAGGAAAAGTCAGTGTTCTGAATTGCTACCAGTCATAATTCTGGGAGAATCAAATGAAAGAAATTATAATCTGTTCTTTTGTATGCATTTAATTTAACAGCTAGGCCTTAGTTCACAATGCATCTTGGGTCCACTAGTAAATGGCAAGTACAGGTAGATGTTCATGCTCTTTGGTTTGGGCCTTTGGTGGACTTTTCTGAGAGCAAAGGAATATATGATTTAGAGACTCATATTTTAATGCCAGAGGAGACTATTAAAATCATGTCTTGAAAGTTCTGTATACCCTGGGACATAAGAATCAGCTGGCCATGTGCACCACGATACCTAAGATCTGATAGTGTAGCATGCACTTACCATTGGAACTTAGTGTGGCAGCTCAGGTACTACCTCCTAAGACTCTCAAAACAAATTTTTCTGTGGGCTTACCACACACTGATGTGGAATGGCAGCCATTCTCTTTACTGTGATGAAAATTGACCTCTCTACTACATTTGAAATCTTTAGTGAAAATACAACAGTATAGGGGCATGAAGAATTTTAAATTTAGTTTTTCATTCACAAAGTTCAGAGATTCAGATGCAACTACTAAAATCCTCCTTTTGTCTGTTGTAATTACTCAGATCAGAGGAGTTAAAAGTAATACAGGATTTGAATGGATTGGAGTGGTACAGACCGTAAAACCAAACAGAACTGGACGTTCAAGCAGTTTAAGAGACTCACATCTTCTACCCCCTATGCCTAACACAGTTATACTCCCTCAATTAAATTCAATATTGTCAGAGAAGTCTTATGCCCTTGTTTAATGTGCAAAGGTAGAGAATTTAAAATACCTATACTGGTTTAAAAAAGGAGCAACTTTGAGAAAATTAAAAAAATAATTCCATGTCTAAGTCACTTTACTAGCTAACATAGGCAACCAAATGATAGAACTTAGAGGCATAGCCTTCAGATTTACATAGGAATACTGAGACACTACTCAGGCTTTTTAACTGGAGTTCCTGTGTCACAAAACAGGAGGCAATTTTCCAAAAGTAAACTGAAAAGTGTGCATTACATGGTCCAACCACATGTATATATTTTCATGAGTTTTATTCTACAGCTTTTGAGGCAAAACCAATTTACTCCGTCACTAAGAGTGAGGAATTTCCAGAGGATATCAAATGGAAGATCAGGCCTATAGTCTAGGTAATTTGTGTCTTTGCCTGACAAGTACTTTTTAAGTCTCATCAAGCCATCTTCTTGAAAATTTTGACTCTTTATCCAAACAAAAATTAAATTTTCCAAATGGATGCTTTTTACAGTATGACTTTGAACTAGCTGACAAAATGATAGCCAAACTGACCCTAGCTTGTAAAAAGCATCTCCCACTTGGTCTTCCCCGAAGTCATTATTTTGGAAAATAATTATATGCATCATAGTTGTGTCATTTGGGAACAAAAAAAAAAACCAAGTAAGTTTGCAAGAGATATTGGCTGGATCTGAAGTTGATAAAAGGAACTTTTTATCCAGTGTGACAGTGGCTAGAGAATGAGTTACCATCCCTGCCTTCAGAAAACAGAAACCTGAAAGAAAAATGGTTTACATTTAGCTATAATAACAATAGTTATATAGAACTTTCCATTCTTCTGCTACCATTAATCTTTGTATTTTATTTCTGTGATATTCCTTTCATTTGGGCATGGCCCTTCGGCTCAACGTCTATATTATATTTCTGTCATCTCCAATACACACAAAACTCCTCCACAGAGTCACAGATATATAAAGAAGAACTACAAAATATTTCTGTTTGGAATCTCACCACTTTTTCTTTGTTTTGAGCACATGTGCTAACACAGTACGGTTTCATTATTCCAGCAGTTGAGCAAATGACAAATTTGCATCCTTCAGGAAAAATATTGATAATTTTTACGAACACAATATAGACCTCTGTTCCTTTAAATACTGTCATGTTATGTGGGTGCAAAGAGTTAATTCACATGATAAGCAGACAGCTTAGGCAGCTTAGAAGTTATCAACTCAACCAATTAATTATCATTGCTCAGGTGTGCACTTCTCCTGTGGACCTGAGATAATGGCACAGATTCTGAGAGCCCTCCTACTCAATTTCTGTGCTAAAGCAATGCGAAAGACTTTATTCAATAAAAAAGGCCAGGTAGGCCATAAAAAAATGTTAAACAGAAGTAAAGATTTATAATACTTTGTTTAAGCTATTTCTTTTTCGTTTTGCTACAGATTCTATTCAGATTGACTGTTATAAATACCTAATGGAAATACTGCAGCAGCAAGACAAGCAGCTTCCTGGGCTGATATGCATATCTAAAATAGAATCATAGAATCCTTT
>NW_008603797.1:0-25030 GCF_000691845.1 Merops nubicus | reverse complement strand
TATCTTTGAGACAAGCATTCATGGCTCAGTCCTTCACAATAACATTAAGATTTAGGAGTAGGAATGGTACAAAATTGTCACAAAAAATGTGGCTAAATGCAGGTAACTGATAGGGCCTAAAGATGTATTGCAAACCAGGAATTGTCACAGAACAAGTGTATTATAAGAAGGTACAGGAATTGGTGATCAGGAAGAAAAATCATAAAGAAATTAGGAGATGATGGAAAGATTTGTTGGTAGCAAAGAAAACAATTTTTTAGTAAATAGTTTAGTAAACAAGTTCATAACATTTTAAAATAACAAGTTGAATGAACTTAACAAATAAACAAGCTAATAACACTTTGACATAACCATGTCTAATACAGCATACGCTGCCCTACATAACTGTCCCCTTAAACCATGGTGTTGAACATGATAAAGTCAACATAGAAAACTATACTTAAAAAGATTTGCATGCTCTTTGCTTCATAACTAAGGGACAATGGAGAGGAAGTAATTGTACTATATTATATATAAATCTATATATATATGGTAAATGCTTATTACCAACATATTGACCAGTGCACTCACTAGAATTCGGAAAATATTCCAGAAGCAGATACAGTTCAAGAAGAGAATTGGTAAAGAATGGTGAAAAATGGTAAGGAATCCAAAGAAGAGTCACAATAATGATTAACAGTCTAGGAAATAAGCCTTGCTAAAAGAGACACTTAGCTCACTTTATGGAGTTTAAAAAACAAGTATAAAAGTTGTGCAAGGACAAACAACAACAAAAAAAGTATCTCTAGGGATAGTGGTAATTTAACAGAAGATTTCAAACGAGGAGAAAAAGTTTTTACATCATTCAACAGATGAAATTTGAAGTTGGACAAGTGCACACCTGTCAGAGGTGCACATTTTTTTTAACAATAAGACTTTGATGAAATCTTGGGAATATTAATGAGATTATTTCTCTGGAGAGAATCATTCATAAGTGGAAAGTTTGATAGGAAGTCCAGGACAAGTGAAGAAAACACAGGATATCAAAAGCCTTTTAAATTCTGCAAAAGTGACTATTCAATATGACTAGTAAAATTTAAAATATTTAAAGATGGGATCTGAAAATTCATCCAGTCTTGAGATAGAAAAAGTCCTCATTTAGAGATAGTACACAGAACCTATGCTAAGAAGAAAACTAATTTTGGAAAATCTACAACAAATATTTAAGGGGCTTATGACAGTTTTTAAGAACTATGTAAAAACAAACATCTAAACAAACCATTAGGCAATTCCTGAGTTCATTTAAAAACATTTCCTACTTTGTTGATTATACCTAATCATCTCTGGCACATGTTTCTTTAGCATTATTACAGCTGAAAATAAAATAGTAAAAAGAAAGAAGGTAGAGGTTACAGCTTGTCTTCTACCTTGCATATCTAAAAAATACAGGAAAATATATGATTCCCAGTCCTTAGAACAATTTACCAAAAATCATAGTAGTTTCTTTTCCCTTACAGGTCTTAAATCAAGACAAGAGATTTTTATAGTAAAAACATTGCAGTTAAATCAGTGCTACTGGCCATAAACCCAGAAATAATTTGTTCTTTTGAAGGTCAGACTGGCTGAACAGAGAATTCAGAACAATTTTTAAATCTATCTCCTATCCTAAATATGGCACACATTTCCTTCTCACAATGATACTATCAAATAATCAAAATGCAACGGCGATAGTGAAACTATCTACTACTGAATGGTATTTTAAAAGATTATTAATTAAATATTGATTAAAATTAATGATATTTTAAAGAAAAGTCTTTATTTTGAGATACATGGAATTTAATAATTCCTTCCTTTTCACCCAGCATTCCAGGATCATCTGCTTGATAATGAACTATCTTAGCTCATGCTAGGACTCTATGCACTCATATGATGAAAAGAAGTCCCCAAATCTGTTTCCATTATACATCTGCATATGTATATTCAATTTAATTCATTGTGTAGCCAGACTTGACAATAACTGAAAAGAAGCCTTTGTGCAAAGCTTCACATGATTATGATCAGATTTTGTAGGGCTGGATTCTCTTAAATCAATTATCTTCATGTGAAACCAAATTTTTATTAAAAAACTTTGAATACAAACAAAGTGCCTAGTGTTCTGTTTCAGAAGAATCCTAACACATATGGCTATTTCATGAACCCCTACATAGCTATCTTGTACAGAAAGAAATTGGAAATCATCCAGATATTTTATTGAACCTTCAGTAAATAAAAGCAGGAGACGTGACTTATATACCATCAGATCTCTGGCAATCCAATTATCTCTTAATTTTCACGGACTGTGAGGAAAAGGTTACACTTCCATCTAAATCACTGAGCTAAACTGGAACAATGCATATGTGACAGAGTTATAATTAAAGATATCCCAGTACAATTTAGCACTCACTAGGTGCATTGACAAGCCCTAAATTTATCATCCTTAAACATCTTTTCAAATTTAACTGGTTTGCTTAACATAAAGGTTTTCTCATGTAAGTTTTCAGTTTAAGAAAATACATCCTATGCAGCCAAATAGCTGGCAGCTAAAGTGTTGGGCTCTTCTTCAAGTTCGTTAGAATCACTTTTTTAAATTCTGTGGGTGAAAGTAGGCATTATGCAATATTCAGCAGCAAGCTAGATGCTTCATATGAATATTCAATGATACATGGCTATGTATCAGCTTATAGTAATATGGAAGTGACAGTCTGACAACAACATAAAAGTACAAGAGTTGTTGTGCCAGTGTTAAGTCACATGATGATACTATTACACCAAAAAAAGAAGCTCTTTACAGGACTCAACGCTGGAACGGAACAGGAACAAAAGTGGTATGGGTCATTAAATAAAGAGTGCAAAAATAAAAGTTTAAATTGTCTACATTCTTCAAATGTCAACATGTCCTTCCATCAGCAGTGTGAAGCCCTCTAACTGGTCCTCTGCAAATCTAATTGAGTAACATTTGTTAAATAAAAATGTCCATGAGTATTACTAACCTTTCATTTAAAAAAAAAAACAAAATCAATTCATAGAGAAGCTCTTTGTACTCAAAGACCTCTATAGCTGACCATCTCCTATTTGTCACATAAATTATTCAGTGGATATCAGCAAAATTTGTAAAGTGATTTATTTATGGAAGTCCTTCTTTGGTATTCAACCAAGTCTCCATCTCTTGCCTGTTTGTAATGTCAAAATTGGAAAGTGTGTGCTATCTGGGAAACAAAGTGCTCTGTATTTTACACTATGTTTCATACAGATTTTCTGATGACCATGGTCCCCATGGACTCAAATTGCAACCCAGCCAGTGTCTGTGACAGCAAGGCAGAGGTCACTTTTTTTTAAAGGATAGGATTCTAAAACAGTGGGACTCCTTCAGAACGTTGCCTTCATAAATGTTATTAACCTTTGTGCCAAGAACAGTTACAGAAAAAAAAAAAATAATTATCATCTGGAGATTTATTGTGCCAAATTTGAAGATTGACCTTAATCATTAAAAATCAGAGTAATTTTAGTTGTATATTCCATGACAGTAGTTCTCTGTGTTGCCTAACTGTAGGACTACTATTAAAGCAGAGAACTCTCAAACACATGTTAATTAAGTTCCTCCAATAAGAGCTCAGGGAAACAAGAAAATTAATTTGCATATTTCCCTAGTGTACAAGGGGTTAATTAAAGTGCTTTAAGATATTTTTATGATGCCATTCAGCTGAGTCCTGATCATTTGCTGATTTTTCAATTAGTTCTATTAACATGGGCTTTGACAGTATGAATGAAAAAGAAGGAAAGATACTGCCACAGAAGGCAAAGACTGTACAACAGACATTTTCATCCCAGAATAGCTTTTATGCTTATCTGTTTTTTCACACACTTAGTCTGAGTTCTTAGAAGCTCTGGGTCTTTGTGAAAATTGGAATGTCAAAACAATGTGGGGAAAAATGATGCAAACTTGTTGGCTCTATTGTAAGAAAACACCACTGATTAACGAATTCAGTGATAATGCAATTTTGAAAAAGCTTAGTAAGGACACTATAACAGCTGGAGGGAATGCGGTCTATTTTCCTGTTACACCTTTTTATAAATATTTTATAAATTCTAATTTTATTGTAATTATACAGAAACGTTTCTTTCTGGGACTATTTTTCCCCTAGTTGAAGTTGGACATACTGGTGCATGAATAGGCAGGCAGAATTAAAAATATATTTTGTAGGAGACAAAAAATTAATGAACTTACAAATCTATATCCAAATATCAATTATATGAGGAGTGCTGCTATCTGCACATGAATGAAAACAAAGTGTGTAATTTCAGCAATATGTTTCTGAAAACTACATGTATAGTCTCCAAATTTTAAATGGCAAAAAATCAATGTCTGATAAAGATAAGCACTACAGGGGCAGAATACAAAACAAAACAAAAAACAAAACCCACCCAACTTACTACTATTAAGAAAAAAAAGAAAACAAAACAGAAACCATTTTATGCAAGGTCTATAATTTTCCACTGCACTGTCAGACAACTAAGAAATTCATATGAAACAGGACATGTATTTCTTAATTGTACAATTAAGATTATTCAAGTAAGGCTAGTATTCAAAAGCATTCTCATTTTCCTTAATTCCTGTAAGGATTTCTTATTTATACAATATCAAACTGAAAAAAAAAAAAAAAAAAAAAAAAAAAAAAAAAAAAAAAAAAAAAAAAAGAAGCAAAAACAACAAACTAAACCCCTAGTGTAATTAGCAATAAACGTGTTCTTATGCACAATGCTGTATTCTATGTGGGTCAAACCTTACTGCACTTTTAGGCCCATTAATCAGTACAAGAATTTCATTTTTTCATGTTCTATACTATCTTGCTTTGCTTACAGAATATCATTCCATTCTAAAATAATTAAGGCATTAACTGAAAGCCTCATTTTGAGGTGCTTGCATGACGTTCAATATTGGATCAAAACTCTTAAGGGTAGACCTATTTTGAGAGTAGAATTGCCCTTAGGAACATGGAAATAGGACATGCATAATAGTAACAACAATGTAAATGTAAGGAAAATCACAACAGAAGTGAATAAATACTACAGTCTCAAGACAATATAGTTCACACCACAAAATACTATGTTATCTTGAAAATTTTACATATTTTCACAGCTATCAAGTCCCCAGGATGTTAAGTTGGCTGGTTTATTTTATGAAACCTTAATCTATACAACAAGCTTACAAAACATAATGATGTCTACCTTTCATCTATTTACCTGTGTGACTATACAAGTGATTTTACTGGTGTTACATGATTTTTGAAAAAAAATTTAAAAGTTGGAAAAAAAAAAAAATTTTGAAAACACTTTGCTTTCCTTTGTCCTAGTTCTAAAATAAAGTAATATAAATAGGACACTGTCTGACTTTCTACTAGTGTGTAATCAGTTTCTAATGCCAAACACTGACATTATACAGAAAAGAGCAATAAAATATTTATAGCTCCACATATAAATTTCCACACATAAAAAAAGTTCCTTTTTATTTAGAATCTGCTAATATTTGTGTTAATAAATACAAGGATAGGGATCAAACAAAATTGAGAGACACCATTATTAGGGTTCCTGCAGCTAGTGAGTAACATATTTGAAAAATTGAGGAAAAAAAAAACAAAAATAGATTCATAACAGTTGTAGGTATTGTTCAAATTGTTGCATTGTTTAAAGTAGTTTTAATAAATTATTTACTGATGCCTCAGCACTTTCAAATCAAAGCTATTTTTCAGTTCTTGAGTAAGGAATCAAAGAGATTGAGCCAAACTCTTCTGAAGGAAAAGAATAGCATGCTAACAATCTACTTTGCTTCAAACTATTTTTATCTTTATCTTTATCTTTATCTTTATCTTTATCTTTATCTTTATCTTTAACTTATCTTTGTCTGCCCAAGCATGCAGCAGTCAGATGGTTAAGAAACCTCTATTTCTCTCAAAGCAAGTTACAGTGTGCTTTCTTTTTTCTTGATTTTTTTTTTTTTCTGTTATATTTATATGGTGTATAACCAATGAATCCTGATGTCTTGTCCCACTTGGCAGGTGATGAGGGAAATGAATCTTTATAAAACCTCAAAAATGGTCTATCTCTGATGTCAGGTCTACAGAAGTGGTGGAGCCACAACAATGACTCAGAAAACAATACCAAAATATTTAATAATAGTTAATGAAAATCAATAAGCGTTGTGGAAAAAATTGTGGAAAAAAGCATGTGGTTGAACACCTGTTTCCCTACTTGCAATCTAATGCTCAAAATATAGTACTACTTAATAATCTTAATAAAAGATGAGTAGAAGATAATTAGAAAACAAGATAGTAGAAGGGGAAAAGAAGATAAGAGAAACTTAACAGAAAAGAAAAAGTACCACCACATGTAAGTCCACTGGGATTGTCTTGAGTCAAGATCCTGGTCCGTAGGTGTTGTGTCAATGCCAATTCAAGCTTTTTATAGAGATTTGTACTCCTCTGGGTGAGTCTAACTTGCTAGGTGGTCTCTAAGTTGTGCATATGTACTGTAGAGTTGAGAATTTCTCAACAGGAGGCAAGGACATCTCACAGGGTCTTGGGTGGTCATTTTGATCAGGTACCCTGTTCATGTGCATGTTCTGTTGGAGTCAGTGGAGCAGAGGTAATTGTCCCTGTTTCTGCTGGGGCCCACCAATTCCTCCTGTATCTCTACCACAGAGCTTGCACCTGTGGAAGGGCACCTACTCCTGTATCTCCACCACAGGGCCTGTACTTGTATAAGAATTTCAAGGCAAGTTCGCCTTACTGTCTTTGACACCTGACCACTAATTCTTTTCCCCAACTGGGAAAGCTGTCATTCTGCCCTTCTTCAGTAACTTTATCAAGTAAAGCAATTTATGAAACTCCTAGAATTCATTCCCTGATTACCTAAAAAGCCACAGAAATGTATTGCTGTCTTCCTCATCCCTTTTTCCACCTAAGCACCCTTCACCTTTTTCATTCCTCCCCTCTCATTGTTTTCTAGTCTGAAGCAGACATCACTTTCATACAAGAACAATGACACAAACATATTTGCTCTGTCGTAAGCCAGATCTGTACACAGTTATACCAGAAAAAAATACTGAGTTGGTTACAAGCAATTATTTACAAGCAAGTAATTATCTTATGTACTATTTACAAACCCAAGCACAGTTTCCTCCTGCTTGTTTAGGCATTGGCAAATTTAAGACATTAAAACAAGCAGCTACTTCACAGAATGTTGGTAATAAAACAGCTCCAGGCATACTCTTTACCGAACAGAGCTGTCAAAGCCACTTGATGTGTGAGTGTCAGTCAGTTAATTCTCCTATACCTGATTTCCCACTGCCATTAAAACAGTGAAATATTTTGCAGACAAGGCCTCAAAGTAAAAATTTTTCCAGACATACAAATGAAGAATGATTTCTCTGGTATTTGTTCTTTTTCAAGGTATTCTTTAGAATTACAGAATCATAGAATGATATGGATTGAAAAGGACCTTAAATATCATCTAGATCCAACCCCCACCCTGCCATGGGTAGGGACACTTCTCACTCAACCAGGTTGCTCAAAGCTCCATCCAATATGGCCCTGAACACTTCCAGGGAGGGAGCATTCACAGCTTCCTTGGGCAACCAAGTGTCTCGCCACCCTCACAGTAAAGAATTACTTCCTCATATCTAATCTAAATTTATCATCTTTCAGTTTGAAACCATTACCTCTCATCCTGTTGCTACATTTCCTGTTAAAGACTCGCTCCTCATCTTTCCTGTAGGCCCTTTTTAGGTACAAGAAGGCTGCAATAAGGTCTGCCCAGAGCCTTCTCTTTTCCAAACCGACCAACCCCAACTCTTGCAGCCTGTCCTCCTTGGGAAGGTGCTCCACCTCCCTGATCATCTTCATGGCCCTCCTCTGCATCCACTCCAAGAGGTCCATATCCTCCTTGTTTAGGTGCCCTTAAAGCTGAACACAGAACTCAAGATGAGGTCTAACAAAGCAGAGTAGAGGGGTAAACTCACCTCCCTCAACCTGCTAGCCATGCTTGTTTTTATGAAGCTTAGAATGCAGGTGGTTCTCTGGCCTGCACTCACACGTTGCTGGCTCATCTTCAGTTTTTCATTCACCAATACCACAAATCCTTCTCTGCAGGGCTGTTTTCAATCCACTCATGAGCCAGCCTGTTTTGGTGCTTGGGATTGTCCTGACCCATGTGCAGGACATTATTGAACCTCGGTCAACCTTGTTGACTTGGCATTGTTGAACTTCATAAGGTTGACATGGGCCCATGTCTCCAGCCTGTCAAGGCACCTCTGGATGTCATCCCTTTCCTCCAGCCTATCAACCATATCATTCAGCTTGATTTCATCTGCAAACTTGTTGAATGTTCATTCAATCCTACTGTCTATGTCACCAACAAAGATGTTAAGTAGAGCCAGTCCCAATACAGACCCATATTTATGCATCACATCTTAAGAGTAAAGATGACACCAGCTTTAAGTCATCTACAGGATCTCTCAATCCTGCCTTGCTGCATGATATATCTAAGCAGACAACACCTTAGCATCCTCATTGTGGCCAACTTTAGGACAAGGAATTAGACCAAACCAATGTATTGCCAATCAAAATAAAGCAGTCCTATGGCAAGCAAAGGAGCTTACATCCATAAGGATTCTCTTGTAACCAGTTAACTTTGGTTTATGACTACAGTCCGTAAATGAAAGAGAGTAGAGCATGGCTGCATCTAAGGAAAAAATATCTTTCCTAATGAGTGTAATTAAGTATCAGAAAACATTGCCCAGAGGGACATCTTTTAATTCTCTTCACTCCAAAATATGCAGAGCAAGGACTGGACACAATGTTCAGCAATATAGTTTACCATCTTCTGGGAATCTTTCTTTGACTGTTCCCAGATAATTCTTGTATTTAACAACATTAAGAAGCACACAATAACATTGTAACAACTCACCAAAGGAAATCTCCCCATCTTCCTCATTTTTTTTACCTTCTGTAAGTTTAAAAGCCGGAATTGCATCTGCATTTACTAAATATAATTGCATCAAAAGTGAATATTTAAGCAGAAACAGCACTTCTCACTAACCTTACTAGAAACAGCTCATTTTTTACATCAGTCAGATGACTAGTTTTTATGTGACATATATCGTCTTTGTTCCATACAATTCTGATCAAAATATTAGGCAATTTCAATACAGTTCAACAGTAATTTCTTCACAAAAGTTTCACAACTAAAAACTGAATTTAACTTCACTCCACTTTCTTCCTGATACATAAATTTCTTAAATCAAATTAGGATTTCTTCTATAATTGAACATTTTAAAGTTACCACATTCTCCTCTTGTCTAATTACACTTCTTCATTCTACTAAATTTCTTTATTAATTTTCACCACCCATTCATTTAATCTTGATGTTCTTTGAAGAAGTTTCTTCCGAAACCCTCACCAAGATACATTCAGTTTGCTCACACTCAACTTCAAAAGAAATTCTGAGCAGTTTACAGAATTGACAGCAATTATCATTCTAAGTAGAGCAATCAATCTGTTTGAATAGAGGAAATCCCCCTTTTAAAAAATGAAAAAATAGTTTCAAAACTTACCTTTTTTTTTTAAAAAAAAAAAAAAAAGTTACTTCTGCTAATTTTTTTCCTCAACATTTTCCTCAAGGATTCAGTTAAAAAGATTCTTGTATTTTAAAATATGAAAAAGGCATAAAGGACTGCATTCGTTCACATTATGTTTTCATGAGACTGTTAAAGTTACATGAGTCACACCAAACATGTCAACATACAATGCTTCTTGCTTTCTTTTAAAAGATAGATTTGTGCCTTCCGTAATGTCACTGAAGTTCAACAAGTTGCTCAGACACATATCTCAGGTATTTCAGAGTGAAATAATTTCAGTGCAGGATAGAACATACAGGATCGCTCTCATCTCATCTTGCTTTCTAGTTGGCCGTGCTTTATTTGTTCTATTATGCAAGAAGCTTCCATTACCAACAATAGGATTTCAAAGCAATACAAGAAGAGGATATATAGTGAAAATCACCAGTACAGATAGAAGTATTTTCTCTTAGGCTGATAAGGCTAAATCAACAGCTGCACATGTCACATAGAAATACAGAGAAAAATTCATTCTAGGAACAAAACCTTCTGGGAGGCAGTAAATCTATACAACTTCTGTGGCATCAGGAGGAGTTTTATAAGATGTGACTGTTCCTTTCATTTCAATAGGCCTACTACTGGAAGGTCAGGAAGAGGTTCTGTCTACAGAAAAGCCATTATATTTGAAATATTGAATTAAATATAAAAATAGATTCCTGTCATACCAGGAGTTTCTATTTAACATCCCCCTGAACTGGTCCTTTTTTTATATAAAAGCCTTGAAACTCAGTAAACAAATTCAAAAAATTCTTCTATATAAAAACTATAAGTACTTTTTAATCTTTTTTTTTCTCCTTAGGTTGAAAGCTATTTCATATTGTAAGGGTTGACATATATGAAACAGCACTGCAAAGAATCATTACGAAACACAGAAAATATTCAAGCAAACCTGAAAATCTGTTAAGTTTTGGCTTATAGATGCACTGAAAAATATCCAAGCAAAGTGTCAGTTTGGCTATTTCAGAGACTATTCAGCAGAAATGTTTTAAGTATTTGACTGTTGTCTGTATATGAGCATATAGGAAGACTACCAAGCATTCATCTTGAAGTACTCATGGAATCCGAGGTCAAGAGCAGGCAGTTTCCTGAGAGATGAAAGTAGATGTCTTTGCTTTTCCTAGTTGCCACCATGAAGAGATAAACTGAGATTTATCAAATACTGTATGAAGCAATAAAAACAAAGTATAGTGCTCTTTGTAATGTGAGATACTGAAACTGTCAATGTTTTTTTCACACTGGCAGGCTAAAGGTGCAACAAATGAAATATCTACATATAAATGGCATATCAAGCCTGTAGCCTATTCTTCTGTTGCTTCTGATTGCTGCCAGATGTACTATCTAAGTCTTGGATAGCTTCCCATACAAGTCATTAATTTAGAAAACAATTTACTAAGAATATACTAGTGCTATATGTATAGCTCCCTCACATCAGAGAGTCCCATTGTATAATAGGCAGATAGTGCTTAAAATGGAAAAAGTTACTTTGCACAAAAAGCAGAGGCAGAGATTAATAGTTTTGGATCATTAATTCTGATCATTTCCTGTTAACTTCTGAGGATCAAATAAGAGATAACATTTCAATAATCAGCAACTGAAACACAACAGAGCAAATTAAAATCTTACTTTTGCCAACACACAGGTTTTTATAGTAACCTCGCAGATGAGTTAAGAGAATTATTTCTCAGATTCAGAAATTTACCAGAGCACTTGCTCAGCCATTGAAACAGAAAACTTCAAAATATGCACCTAAGTATAACACATCCCAGTCACTCAATAAGGGCCAGTTTATTCCTCAGAGGGCCTCACTGATGTCAGCTAAGATTAGTGAAGGCCTTTAGATGTGAATTATCAAGCAGCAGCCTCCTGCCTCTGTGCATTTCAATCACATCAGAAGTGAGGACAAAGTTTAGCTCTACCTACTTACAATAAGCTAGAATGTCTTTTGTATGTTTTTAACCGAATGCTGAAATGATACCTTAATGCTCAATTACTTTGAAAGTGAAGCTCCATTAGAGTCTCAATAGTCTTCAAGAATTAACGTCCTACTTTACTCAACAAAAGCTGCTTGCTTAAGCTTTTATTTTTAGTTCTTGAATGTGAGCATGAAAAAAATATATTCGCTGACAGCCTTCCCCACATGTGATACTAAATTGAAGATTCAAATAGGTGTATTCTAGAGTTATAATGTTTCATAAACATTAAGTTCAGGAAGGGCTCCAAAATTCTTATTTAATCTCCTTTATATCATAAACCATTACATTTCACACTACTCCACCCATATTAGACTCAATAAATTTAGGAAAATGAAACCATTCCTCAGAAGATAATCTATTCTCAGAATTTCTGTTCTCAGAAACTAGCTAAGTGAGAAGTTCTTAGAGGCCTTCATTTATGTATTTGGTTCTACAGTTGGGTTGAGAAAACTCTGTTTTCCCAGGTCAGTCTGAATATGATTTTTGACATAAAATTTCTGCATCATTTTGACCCTAAATAGCTGAAAAGACCTACTAATGAGACATCTAAGACTGTCTCTCTCATTTTAGAGTATGAATCCAAAGCTTTTGGTTTTCTGTCCCATATATTTTCAAATCCCAAAGTACTTCAAAGCATATATTGGAGACAGAGAATTATATAAAAAGAAAAGTGAAGATATATTCATGTAAATTACATGTTCAGCTTCCTACATCATGGTTTAAATGACCTTCATGCAAAATATATTGTTTTGCAGATGATCAGCTTGAAATTTCTTGAAAACCGTTTTACCTAGGGTGAGAAACAAGGCATAAAACCAGAGGGCCACAAGTCTGAACAAGGATAAGAATTTCAGTAGGTGCAAGCCAGAAAAATTAATTCATCATACAGTGACAGTTCTTCTCCATGTAAAATAAGGACAATAGTGTAATAACGTATAGCCCCAAAACACACTTGTGCCTGTTCTTTCTTCTGCCATGTATCTACCTATCTAGAATAATTAATTTTCTTATATGTTCTTTTGCTGTTATATATTATACCTTAAATTAAGTCTTTAATTGATCTTCAGAAGACTTCATAAATAAACAATTGTGGTTTGTATGGGTTTTGTATGCATTTAGACAATTTTATTTCAACTGAACAAAGCTCATAATTCAGTGTGTAATATGGAAATTCAAATAACAGTTTTCATCATAACAGATTGCTAAAACACAAACATTAAAAAACAAATATGCTTCAGTGAATAATATGATCAAACACATAATTTAACTTTAAATACAACTGACAATGGGCAAAACAAAACTGACAATGCAAGACAAATATGCATTATATATCATTATACAGACATTTTATCAAGGATTGTTCTCATCATTCTAAATAAAAGCAAAATAATCCACTAAGAACAGAATCAACTGACTCCTGAAAAAAGCCCTAATTTAAAATTAAAAAAATCACATTTTTCTTTTCCAAACATCATCCAGTAACCGAAATTTCACTGTGCATCAGTAAGGAAAACAACAGCACAAACTGTATTTCACTTATTGATCATTCTGCATCTGATGTCAAATCCTGCATTTCATATTAGTTTTTTCTTGGTCTAGACTTCCACTGACTTGCACATACTCTTACAGCTCAGCCTCTACACTGGAACCAGCACCCCATTATTTAGCTTGCAAAGGATAGTGTTTAAGGACAGAATTAGAGAAGTCCAACCTTTTCTTCTATGTATTTACCTGAAATAAAGACTCTACTTAACAAACCATCCAGATCTATTGCTGAAGTAAAGCTATAAACCCAAAAATCAACACAGGATAATGGTGATTAGGCAGAACCAAATCCATCTGTTTTTTTACATTTCAAAGGTTTCATCAAACTGAGCATCAACATTATAAAGGCAAAAGAACATACTTATGAATAACTGAATCGAAAATACTATTATGAATAAATCCCAAGTGAAACAAAATCATTGAAAATAGAAAACGGACTAAGTATTGATAAATTCAGAATGTACAACCTTAAGGTCTCACTGATGCGAAACAAAGAGTTTATATGCTGATATTTTGTCTTTTGCAGGGGTAAGTTTGAATTTGGTTATTCATAGGGATAAACAGAAAGGCAAAGAGCTTAAGATGCTACATATCAATATAAAAGTATGGAAAAATAATGACTAATTCCCTCGACAGGCTAAAGTGATGTTACTTCTCTGTTTTAACGGAACTACAGCACTTCAGATTCTGTTGCTTATGTGAAGTCATAACATTCTGTGTTGCAATGCTATACAAAGTATTTTAACATGTCTGATACCTACATGGTCATCTCTCATGTCTTCAGCCATAGGACATGAAATTCTTCATAATTAAAGGTACGTTCATAGCACGCAGGAATTCAAAATATTAAGATTACATGACCTTGCACAGCACTTGCATTTCACTGTGGAATCCATAATTTAAACACAATAGCACAGCTTTTTCTTTTTTTTTTAATCAGCAAAAACTAAGACTCACCTAGATGTTTACCGTACCTTCATTCTAACTATGTTGATGTTTCAGAACAATAACCACAAAATATCATTGAAATGGATTAAAGGAAAAGTAACAAAGAAAAAAGAAAGTCCAAACAGCAACAAATCCACAGAAATTTTCTCTGATGTATAAAAACCAATTAATCACATAAAGGCATAGAAGAACAATCATTTAACTGTAATTACTGAACTTGTCACTACTTAAGCAAAAAACAATGTTAAAGATTGTGTAAAGGAGGCATATCTGAAGAAAAACACTTTTTTTTTTTTGGTTTTGTATGCATGACAAGGGTCCTTGACAGAATCCCAGAAGAACAGACCATATATATTTATTTGTTGTGCACAGTTTCTACAGGTTGCCATTTCAATGGCATTTAACACTTCATAGCAGAAGGCAGGTACAAAAAGATAGAACAGACATTTGATGACACAGAGGGCAGCAAGGTCCAGACAAATGTTTTGATCTGGAGAAAAGAATTATTTTCGCAACAGTAGCTGCTATGAAATGAAGGAAATTGTTGAAAATCCTTTAGAAGTATCTAACTATCAAAAAGGTGGGGGGGCAGGAGGGGTGGGATGACAACAAGGAGGGAACAGGGAGGAAAGCCTTTAAAAAAATAACTGCAGAATGATGTAGGTAAGTCATCCCTCAGAGCTGGAGAAGAATCAGTTAGCCAGCTCTGCTCTTTAGGCAAAGTATCAGACTAAAACACTTGCAGATCTGAGGTTGCACCGAGAGGGTTTTTAAAACAATAGATTAGGAACACAAAACAGAAAATTAGTAAGAAAAAAAAATCTGAAGAGTAAAAAAGAAAATCATTAGAACAAGACAGTGCTCAGACTTGCAGGTAAAGGCTTGAAAATGCAGGACTAAAAGCCGATTGTTCCCCTAGTTCTACATACAAGATTCAGTTGTGATCTTTCAACTATCTTTTGTATTTTTTAATTCATAACAGATGACAAAAGAGTAGTGCAATATCTGTTATGAAACCAGGTGAAAAAGATTACACAGATTTGAGAACTGCAGACTGATTTAAACTATACTGACAATTTACAGCAGTTAACCTTAACAAATTAAGTCATTTCAAATTGCTAAACTATGAGAAACAATTCCTTTAAGGGCTTCAGGTCATGTTAACTATTTAAACTAAGTCAGTGCAAGAGCTGGTAGGGTTTTACAAAATGCTTGATATATGGATTCTGAAAGGATAAACTATCATCTGCAACTCTTACTGATTCCAATAAACCTAAAACAGGAGACTTGAATTCCTTAAAGCCACTCATAAGTGGCCTGAAATCAGTTTAAATTTTCATTTTTCCTTAAAAAAAAAAAAAAAAAAATCTGCATTTTATACTCTTTATTCTCTTTATTCAGAATATTCCAGATGAGTCCAGAATCCATAGCTGTAAAATGAACCCGTTCTAAGTGTGTGTCCAGAATGTAACAGAAATGACCCTTTTCCCTCACTCTGTTATAGCTTTGAAGCTTTGTTTGTTGGCCCAAGAGGAATAACCATTATGTTGAATTCAGAGATATGACAAAAAAAAAAATAATTTACCACACAGGTAACAGAAAATCTTTTCAGATATCAGGTAACAACCAAGCTGGTAGGGTACAGTGTGGCAAGGTCTAAGCTTTGGCCATAATTTTAGTATTTACATGTTCCAAATACATGTGTTTCTGCATTCTGAAATTAAATTCCCAGGGGGGAAAGAATTACAGTACACTACTGTGGATTTCTGGTAACAGCTAGCCCTTAGAAGTAGCATGAACTACTCCCAGGAAGAGATCAAACAGCCTGCTAGGATTATACCTATTAGGGACTTAAAATTATCAGAAAGGTGTAGGGCAGGAACACTTGAATGTACTGGTTTGTTATTGTTTGTGTTCTTACTGTCTTGTCACATCAGCGCAGTCATAATGTGATGTGGTCTAACAGAAGCTGACGGTGTACATCTAACACGCTGCACAAGAAGGTGAGACTGAAAACAAAGAAAGCTCCCATGGTCTTACTGCCCATTTCCCTCTCAGTGTTTCCCAGATAAATGTGAAACTTGAAGCTTACCAAGTAAAATCACAGACCCCAAGTACCAAGTGATAAAAATTTCAGTCACTATGATTCTTACAACAGACATTTAAAACAAATAAGAACATACTTGTTCTATCTGAAAGATCAAAGAAATCTTAATAGGAAGTCTTAGTTATATTTTTAGCTATCGCACATAAAAATGATTCAAAACCATTGTAAATGTATGTTATCGTACACTATTAAATTGGCAGAGTCATATTTTTCCTTCTTCATAGAAGGTTTCCTCATTTAGTATACAAAATGGATGGTTCTCATTTAGCAAGCAGTTATTTGATATGCTGCTCTTTCTTCATCATTAATTGAATAGCCTTAGGCCTTAGATATTCCATATTATTCAAATGCTGTTCTGATGACAAAGCTATTAATTTCCTCATGTGATTTCTATGCCACTTATTAGAACATCAAACAATTTCTATCGAATTCAGCTCCTACTTTAGATTAGTCATTAGAGTACCATACAACTGGCACGCGGGAAAAAAGAATATAAGAATGAAACCCAGAGTTTGTTGGTTTAGGCTTTTTCCTTAAAAAAAAAAAAAAAAAAAAAAAAAAAAAAAAAAAAAAAAAAAAAGTTGGCTTAAGGAACACATCAGCACTCAGCATCACACAGGAGCTTCCTGAAGGAAAATTGGTTCTATCCTGGCTTCTGCCACAGCTCACTATGAGGCAGTTTCTTCTTTTCCTTCAATCCCCACCTACCACAGCTAGACAGCTACTGGCAAAAGAAAACAGACTCATGAATGTAAGCTGCTTAAGATGAATTTATAGTGGAGAAAAATTTCCTTTTTCTAAAACCTCTTCACATTAAAGCTCAAATTTTATGCATAATGAGGCAATACATTTTTACCAAGCTTGAACTGTTATATCTTTACTTTCTTCTTCCCTTGTAGAAGACAATAAGAAAATGTTAAATGTTAGTTATAACCATAAATATGAATACTAACTATAAAGGGATAAAAGTATCATTACAAGTAATACTTGCTTTCCCTGCAAAACTCACATCTGACAGATACAGAGATAGATGCAAGTGAAAAGACTCTAACAGAGATCTGGTAAGTAAACAGTAAAATCTGTATTAAAAGTAACCACAGGGAAAAATTTTTATCCACATTCCTTAGTGATTGTTCTATATATGTTTTGAGACCTCCAAAAGTCAAAAAGTGGACAAAAAAAATAATGAAAACAACAACAACAAGATTCAATTGGGTTCTTGGTTGTCCAAATGAAGAATCTGGCAGCAACTGCACCTATGGAATGTTAGAAATTACAGCCTAGGTGTTGTACTTACCAGTCATGAAGCTTCTAGGTACCCGCACTCTGCATAGCTTTGACAACTCGTGTGATATTACATGGGCAATCCTGAGAAACTCAAAGGGCAGGCAGGTTTTATAAGAAGAAATGGTAATAATGTTGCTTAAGGAAGGATTTAGTACTTGCACGTCTAAAGAGTCTCCAGTAGAGAACTTTAATAAGAAAAATTTCCTCTGTGTAGCTTATAAATGTCATCTTGTTTCTGTCAACAATTATTTTAATTGCTGATGAAGTTAATTACATATATTTTTATATTATCATGAGACAGCACAATACAAACTTGTTTATGATGGGAAATCGATATTTGATGAGAACTGTATTATTTCAAGTGTGGCAATACTTTCACTAAAGTTATTATGTCACATTTATAATTTCCCCCTCATTGCCAGCCATCTTTCCAAGTCAAATAAAGTTGTTCTACAATTCCAGTTTCCAGGATCTGAACACAGCATCACAGAATGGTAGAGGCCGGGAAAGACCTCTGGAGATCATCTAGTCCAACACCGCAGCTAAAGCAGGCTCACCCAGAGCAGGTTAAACAAGAGTTTGTCCAAGAGGGTTTTGAAAGTCTCCAGAGAAGGAGCAGCCTGTTCCAGGGCTCCATCACCCTCAAGGTAAGAAGTTTTTCCTTATCTTTAGGTGGAACTTCCCATGTTCCAGTTTGTGCTTGCTGCCCTTTGTCCTATCACTAGGTACCACTCAAAAGAGGCTGGTCCTCTTGACACCCACCCTTTAGATATGTATAAGCATTGATAAGATCTCCTCTCACTATTCTCTTCTTCAGGCTTAAGAGACCCAGGTCTCTCAGCCTCCCCATGTAAGAGAGATGCTCCAGTCAAGAGCATCCATACTTATTTTAAAAATAAAATTTGTCATTCTAAACGAAAAGCAGATCCCTTTCATTGTCTGGAGACAGCAAAAGACGATAGATTTATGTACAAATTTAGTCTTCTGATTCTTAATATACTATTTAGTCTAGAGAAAAAGCAGTTTTCAGACTGCTTCACTAATATATTTATTCTTCACTGTCCTCTTTGGCAATATTACAAGAAAGCTATACTGTTATCCTGGTTTAGCTACTGCCTCGCTCCGTTTCTAGCCATAGTTCCTAGGCTCTGTGACTGCAGCCGTGCAGTACAGTGTTACTGGTTTTCAATACTGCAAAGTGCTTATTTAACCAAAACAGTGGCAGATGCAACTGGGAATTCTGTTTATTTCTTTGCAGACTTGACACTCCATGAAGTAAAGAAAGAATGCTTTGCAAGACGTGAAGATATCATCTTTCAAATAATGAAAAGTGTTAGTGTGCTGAGACTTTAGAAATTACCAGAGTACAAGAATAAAACAGCTCTTCAGTCACCAATACTTTGAAATTTATTCCACTAGAATTAAACTGAGGAGTTATATAACTTAAATTCCTTTGTTTCATTTAATTCTACAGATTTTTCGTTCTCTACAGATTCCTTCCAGGAACTAACTTTATTTCAAGAATGAAGAGTTCTGGGGAATGAAGAATTGTAACTGTTATGCTGTCTTTTAAGAAGGAATTTATCATTTTCTTAGTCAATTTCAATATACAGTAAGTTAAGATTGACTTGAAAGACAAAGCTTTTAGGATTAGTGAGGACTTTGTTTTCTGCATTGACTTTAAAACACCGTTCTCTAACAAAAAGCCACTCACAAGAGACACTCAAATGCTTCAAGATGCTGGTTCCATTTTTTGCTGGATGGAAACAGTAAGCAAGCATGACATTGCAAGCATCTTCTCATTATTTCTTTTTTCATTTGCTCTTACTTGCTCAGTATTAGAGATCTCACATTGCTCAAAGCTACTGTTTGAGGATCACCATATTCTTCCATCTATTTACCATCCTTATTGGTCAATATGAAATATAACCCCTGAGAGTATTGCAGAAGATAAAAATAGCTTTTCCACGACATTAACATATGTCTGAGAGATCTGATATTTCTGATCATTATTAGCTCAATACTACTCTTATAGGGAATTTCTTTGTTAAGTATAAGGTCTGCTTGAGGGCTGTTATAGGAAATCAGTAAAACATATTAGTCTTGTTCTAGAAAAAGCACTGTAATACAGCAGAAAGTATTTAAAGAATATTAAAACTGCTAGCAGAGATTTCTCTTTCAGGATTTTCTTGCAAAGTTTAGAATCAGCTTAAACTGTTAACAGGCATGCTGCCCAGCACTTGCTAGTGCCTGCTGCCTTGAATGAATAAAAAGCAAAAGAGAAATTAAAAAAAAGAAAAAATCCAGAGGCAGATAACAACTGAAACCAATGTCAGGAGAAATAGCAAAACAAAATTAAAATTTAAAAAAAAAAAAAATATTGAAAAGTTAAAGTACTTTCTCACATTTAATTGTGTAGTAGCTACCAATGCTCTATTTGTGCAAGGTACACCAAATTAAGATAATTGAATACATGTTTGTCAATACCAGTGGTATCTCCATCTTTTTTTCAGCATAAAACCACAATTTTGTACAATTTAGCGTGTCTAGCAAGCATCTTGGCTCAAGAGTACCCTATGAATAAACTAGACAGTTGATATTACAGAACAAGATTGAAATGCACTGCAGTTCCGTGTGGGAGCTGTGTACAAAGCATCTGCTTGCATTTGGACTTGTCCAAACTAATGCCATTTACCTTTTGCTAAACTGGTCACTAAATCCCTGTATAAAATTTGGAGCAGGAGATATAGAAGGAAAGCAAAAGTGCCTTGTATATGAACTTCCAAACATAGCACAATTCATAACTGGTAAATATTAATAGACTACTTCTTGACTACTCTGAGTTGAAAATTCATAAGATATGTGAACATAAAAGTGCTCAAGAAAAAGGAGTTATATAAACAAACAAGCACTTTATCACACACTGGCAAAATCAGACTTCTTTGGGATTAACCGTTATTCTCTTATTATTAGTCCTTACTCCTTAAGGGCTAGACAGAGTAGGTATGAGTTACTTTATGATGGATGTGGCCTCTGAGATGCCCTGGTAGATGCCCTGATTCATGCTGTCACTCCAGAAAGGAGCAAGTGTCCCAGAAATCTAATGTCATTCTGTACAGGACTCTCGCTACATCCCTAGGTGTACGGTGGACGGGGTGACCTTAGGCACCTACATATAAGTAACCAAATGCCACCAGTAGAGTGAGTTCCAGTGAAGTGCATATCTCTTTGAGGTTTACGTCTGTTTTTACCGACTTCGATTTGCAGTCAAGTGGCAAAGCTGGTGCTGCCAGATGGTCTGTGGGTGTGTGTAACTCCCCTCAAAAAAGAAAAAAATCTTCTGTCTTTGGAAAAACTTACAGAGATCTTAGTAGAGTCACAGTCAAAATCCACTTGAAGAAAGCAGGAATCTTCATGCAAATTCAGTGACTTTTGACCTGGCTAATAAAATGCTAGAAAATAATTAAAATGTAATTGCACAAGTCTATTTATACCTCAGAAATGACTTAGTAGAAACAAACACAAGTATGACACAGAACAAAGATTAAGCCTTCTTTTTTAGTGCCCCAGAGTTTAACATAGATTACAGACAGATAACCTTTGTACAGAACTAAGGATCCAATTCAGCTCAACAATTTATCAGTTACCAAATTAATCTTATTATTTGCTTATACACCTCTACTAAACCTGGATGTGCCCTGCCATTCAGCTAGAGGGTAGCTCCAGTATCCAACAGAAATTTTAATCTTCTCAAAGTTCAAACATTCCCCTTAATGGCAAATAATTTAAAAAGTCCTCTCATCTGAGACTTTTGTTTCTTGAGGTTTCCATCACAGGTAAAGCAGCCTGAAAGCGTCAACATAATTTGAAACCAACTCAGCTTAAATTTTAACCTGAAAATGGATAAATTATTAAATTTATTAATAAGTATGGATGTGGATAAATAGTTGACAAGAAAACTTATATTTGAATTACTAATACTTCTCTGATGTCTTCAGAAGTTTTATGTTAATAGGAATGCAACCAATTAATGAAATAAATGCCTAAGTGTTGGAAGCCACTTTTTTTACAGATTTTTAAGTTCTTGAACTACGCAAGCATATCTACAGCAAAAACACTTTTTTACCTTGGATAACAGTATCATTCATGCTTACTATCTGAGTTTTGATTACAGCTTCATATATATCTCAGTCATATTTAAAAATGTTTGGTCTAGGAAATAAAAAAAATTAAGAGACAATAATATTTTCCTGACTGTGCTCCTGGAGAAATCATGGAAAATATTTTGCATAAAGAAAATGTTTACTCAAAAAGCAGAAGAAAGAAAACACGTTTACTAGGGAAAGCATGGATGATAACATTTAATAACACATTGAAACCTCAGTTGTGATTCAGTGTATGACTATATCGTGAATAAATTTTAAACAGGAATAGGATTTATTGTAAATGAGATCTGACAATCACAATGTTGAACATTATTCTTAATCAAAATATACTTCTAATGGACACATAATAGAAAAATTCTTCTGGGAAATAAATACAAACAAGAGCCATTTGTATGGACTCATAGATGTTCTTTAAGCCATTTCATTGGCTTAGACTTTAAGTCATTTCATTTCTTTTGAGAGAGAACTACATTCATTCTTGACTCAAATATCCTCTCCATTTTATTCTGATATTCTTCACTCACAATATCAATTTCTAGCAGGTTAAATGGAATTAAAAGCAGATTTCAAATTTTCATTCACATGCCTTTTAAAGACTACACAGGTTTGGGCTTTTTTTTCTCATTCCACTATATGAAACAGAGATACAGAAAGACTGTTCATTTAATCCTGTTCCTTATGGATAGAGGAAGAAAGGTTTACTAGAGCTAAGCATTTCAAGCAGGAAATTAACAACTCCCCAGTTTTTTGCAAACTCTGTACTGAAAGAAGAATCAATGAAAAAAAAATTATAAAGGCTAAATAAAAATTAAATCCGATTGCGCATACTGTCTACCAACATTAAGTCAAAATATTTCCACTTTTTAGTTTCATGGCAGCATCTCCATATTTTATATTTTTATGTTCTTGGTTGGGTTGCATTTATTGCTTAACAGCTATTATTTAAGAGACATGTAGGTACTTTTGGCCCACCAGGCAACTCTCAGCCACTCGTCATTTTCCATGTGAAAACAGACGCATGTTGGTATAAGCAGCATAAGCTACACATGCACATAGATGCTTTACAGGCAAATAATAATAAAACAAGCACCTTTCCATAAAATATATAAATTCATCTTTATGTCATTAAACAATATGAAACTCCTCTGATGAAATAGCAAAATGTTATTATTTAATGAGAAAGTACCATTTAATGCTTTAAAGTAGCCTTCTGATGCTATTTATTGTTGGAAAACATATCCTGTGTCTTGCCATAATTCTTCAGTCTGCTTCAAAATCTTCTTGCTCTCTTTCACTTTCAGTGTTGGCTACTTAACAATGATAAGTTCAAGGATATTACTGCATTGTACAATGCAAGATGCTTTAATGCAAACAGTGATTGATATATTAAATTCTTATAGAAAATACAGTTCAAATTAATAACTGGTTTTGTTTTGCAGGTGTGGTGGCTTGACCCTGAGTGGAGGTGCCCACCAAAGCCCCTCTATCACCCCTTCTCCTCAGCTGAACGGAGGAGAGAAAACACAATGAAAGGCTCAGAGGTCAAGACAGTGACAGAGAAAGATCACTCAGCAATTACAGTCATGGGCAAAACACTCAACTTAGGGAAACTAATGTAATTTATTATCAATCAAATCAGACTAGACTAATGAGAAATAACAATAAATCTTAAAACACCTTCTTTCCATCCCTCCCTTCTTCCTGGGCTTAACTTCTGATTTCTCGACCTCCTTCCCTGCCTAGCAGCACAGCGGGACAGGGAATGGCATTGTGGTCAGTTCATCACATATTGTCTGTCACTCCTTCCTTCACAGGGAGAGAACTCCTCACACTCTTCCCCTCCCCCAGCATAAGGTCCCCCTCCCATGGGAGACAACTGTCCATTAACTTCTCCAATATGAGTCCTGCCTATAGGCTACAGTTCTTCATGAAATGCTCCAGCTTGAGTACCTTCCGCAGGGTGCAGTTCTTAGGAACAGACTGCTCTATTGAGGATCCCCCTTGAGGTCACAAGTCCTTGCAGTAAACATGCTTCAGTGTGGGTTCCTTTCCCCACCGGGCCACAGGTCCTGCTAGGAGCTTGCTGTAGCAAGGGCTTCCTACAACGTCACAGCCTTCTTTGGGTGCATTCACCTGCTCCACCATCGGTTCCTCCACAAGCTCCAGGTGGTTATGCACTCCACCGTTAACCTCCATGGGCTGCAGGGGGACATCCTCACCATGGTCCTCTCTAGAAGATCTCTTCTCCAGCATCTAAGGCTCCTCCTCCTCCTCCATCACTAACGTTGGTGTCTGCAGGCTTGTTTGTCTCACAAATTCTCGCTCCTCTCTCCCAGCTGCAATCGCTGTTGCAGAGCAACTGTTTTCCCTTCTTAACTATGTTATCACAGAGGAGTTACCGTCGTCACTGATGGGCTCTTTCAGCCTCTTTCAGCGGCAGGTCTGTCTTGGAGTCAGCTGATATCAGCTCTGTCACACATGGGGGAAGCGTCTATCCTCATATCATAGCCAACCCTGTAGCCCTCCTGCTACCAAAACTTTGTCATGCAAACCAGACACAGTAGGTCCACAATGAGCTACGCTGTGAATTTATAATCAATTCCAGGTGAAAACAGCATCACTAGAAGTGAAACTGAAGCTGCTCTGAGGAGCATACATCTTTTTTCACTTACAAACTAAGTGAACACCGATTGACTGTTTTATTTTAGAAAATTCAATATTATTATTGAAGAAGAAAGACAAAATAGCTGTCCATTTGAACAAGTCAATAAAAGTAGAAATGCTTAAAAATTCCTCAAGAGGAATAATTACATTGAGAGGATTTCATTATTGTGGAGATTATCTTGAAGTAAACTTCAGCATCAGAAGTCAATAGCTACCCTGAGTGTTTTGTTATTATTTTGCCAAGTTCCACTAGAGACATACTTCTGCAGTAAAGACAAGATAAGGTAAATAACTGAATTCTGCTACAGTATTTTAAAAAGTAAAATAATTCACTTTCTAAATAAGCATGTTTGGAGGGTTTTTTTTCTTTGATTATATTGCATCTTGCCTTGACAGTCAACACAAGGGGTAAATTTTCACATTGACAAAAGAGTTCTAATTTTCTCCTGTATTCAACATGTAATATGTTGTTTAATATCAACTATTAAATACTGAGCAGATGCTTATAGTAGTTTGAACATTTTTGAAGCATGAATAGATTCAGTCCACCAATGAAACAGAGTCAAGAGAATTAATGTCCTACTGGATTTTTGATCTGATAGAAACATGTGAGGTTAATTTTCATAATTGTAACAGACGAGACTGTTTTTTA